>NC_058083.1:454085155-454385155 GCF_014858855.1 Bufo gargarizans
GGTACCCCTTGCCGAATAAGGGTGACACCTAGTACCAGACTGTCTTCCCACTGCTCCCCAGGTAGTCAGGGCAACCGACCGGCTCCAGGGTCTGATCTTTTCCCTCATAGACACGAAATTTGTGGGTATAGCCTGTGGCCCTTTCACAGAGCTTATACAATTTGACCCCATACCGGGCGCACTTGCTTGGGATGTATTGTTTGAAGCCAAGGCGCCCGGTAAAATGTATTAGGGACTCGTCTACGCAGATGTTTTGCTCTGGGGTATACAAATCTGCAAATTTCTGGTTGAAATGGTCTATGAGGGGCCGAATTTTGTGGAGCCGGTCAAAAGCTGGGTGGCCTCTGGGACGGGAGGTGCTATTGTCACTAAAGTGCAGGAAACGCAGGATGGCCTCAAAACGTGCCCTGGACATAGCAGCAGAGAACATGGGCATGTGATGAATTGGGTTCGTGGACCAATATGATGGCAATTCATGCTTTTTGGTTAGACCCATGTTGAGGAGAAGGCCCAGAAAAGTTTTAATTTCGGAAACTTGGACTGGTTTCCACCGGAAAGGCTGGGTATAAAAGCTTCCCGGGTTGGCGGTTATAAATTGTGTGGCATACTGGTTTGTTTCGGCCACGACTAAGTCCAAGAGCTCCGCAGTCAAGAACAGCTCAAAAAATCCCAGGGCCGAACCGATCTGAGCTGTCTCAACCCGAACTCCAGACTGGGCAGTGAAAGGGGGAACTACAGGTGCGGCTAAAGTTGGGGACTGCCAATCAGGGTTTGCCAGCACCTCAGAGATTCTCCTCAGGGGGTCTACGGGCCCGTCTTTGCGGTGACTGCGACGGGGTAACTACTGCTAATGCCACCGTACCAGCTTCAACTGCCCTTCTGGTGCTCGCCACTTCACCATGTTCTACGGCAGTGCTGGTACTAGGTCCAGGGAGGGCTGCGCTGCTGGTGTATGCGTCACCACGTTATCTGACAGCGTCAGCCCCACTCTGCTGCCCTTGAAGAGGATCCTGCGCAACCTGTGGTCTAGCGACACGGGGCCGGGTACGCCTGGTGCTATCAGGGACCTCAGCCTACTCGTCCGAACTTTGGGTCAGAGTGCCACTGCTTTCTACAGGTTCATATTTTGACCGGCTAGATTCGTCAGATGAGGGTTCCCATTCCTCATCCGACTGAGTCAGAAGCCTGTAGGCCTCTTCAGAAGAATACCCCCTGTTTGACATTTGGGCAACTAAATTTAGGGGTATTCCCTGAGACTACCCAAGAAAAAAAGCAAGCCTGTCTTACAAATGGGAGGCTAGCGAAGTACCGGAGGCCGCTGCGGTTGATAAAAAATATAAAAACTGATTTTTTTATCGCCGCAGCGCGTGTAAAGTGAATGTGCAGTGATCAGAAAAAAAATATTTTTTGTCACTGCGGTGGGGCGGGCGTGGGTGAACGCACGTGTGGGCGACCAATCAGGCCTGATCGGGCAAACACTGCGTTTTGGGTGGAAGGCGAACTAAAGTGACACTAATACTATTATAGATCTGACTGTGATCGGTTTTGATCACTTTCAGATACTATAAAAGTACAAATGCTGATTAGCGATACGCTAATCAGCAAATAAGGGACTGCGGTGTGGTGGGCTGGGCGCTAACTGATCCCTAAACTACCTAACCAAGGGGCCTAAACTATCCTAAAACCTAACGGTCAATACCAGTGAAAAAAAAATGTGACAGTTTACACTGATCACTTTTTTACTTTCACTAGTGATTGACAGGGGCGATCAAAGGGGTGATCAAAGGGTTAATTGGGGTGCAGGGGGTGATCTGGGGCTAGTGTGTGGTATTTGGTGTACTCACTGTGAAGCCTGCTCCTCTGCTGGATCCAACCGACCAAAAGGACCAGCAGAGGAGCAGGGCAGCCATATAACAGATCATATTTACTAATATGATCTGCTATATGGCTTCTGATTGGATTTTTTAAAAATCATCAGCTTGCCAGCCGCGATCATTGGCTGGCAAGCTGATGACGCGACCCCCCTTGACGAAATGCCGGCCCGCATTGCGCATGCGCGGGCCGGCTAAGACGCGAGATGACGCGCCAATGCATGATTGTGCGCAGCGCTGCCGCCTCCGGACCGCGGATCTGCGTTAGGCGGTCCGGAGGCGGTTAATAAATTATTTTGAAATGGATAACCGTGTCTTATGTTTATTTTTCTATGTGATAAGGAGCCCAAATAAAAGTATCCTGCTGTTTTCCCCTATGTTTTGCGGATTCACAGTTTTTGGACCACTAAAACGGATATGGCTGTGTGCATGAGCCTATACATAAATATATATATATATATATATATATATATATATAAATATATATGTATATACAGTATATATAAATATAGATTTTTTTTAGATTTTTTTCACAAATCTGTGTTAGTGAGCACTTCTCCTTTGCCGAGATAATCCATCCCACCTCACAGGTGTGGCATATCAAGGTGCTGATTAGACAGCATAAATATTGCACAGGTGTGCCTTAGACAGTTTTGCCTTAGGCCTCTTTCACATGAACGTGTGCGCCCCGTGGCCGTGCTGCGGACGCAAATTGCGGGCCACAATGCATGAACACCAACCGTGAGGCAGCTGCAGTGGATCGTGGACCCATTCACTTTAATGGGTCCGCGATCCGCCCGTTCCCCAAAATAATAGGACATGTTCTATCTTTTTGCGGAATGGAAGTACGTAGTGCTTCCGTAGGGTTCCGTTCCATGCTTCCGTTCCGCACCATTCTGCATCTCCGGATTTGCGGACCCATTCAAGTGAATGGGTCCGCATCCACAATGCGGAATGCTCACGGAACGGCGCCCATGTATTGCGGATCTGCAAATGTGGTCCACAATATGGCCACGGAGCGCACATGTTCGTGTGAAAGAGGGGCGGGGGGTCAAAAAACCAGTCAGTATCTGGTGCGGCCACCATTTGCCTCACGCAGTGCAACACATCTCTGTCGCATAGAGTTGATCAGGTTGTTGATTGTGGCCTGTGGAATGTTGGTCCACTCCTCTTCAATAGTTGTGCGAAATTGCGGAACTGGAACACGCTGTCATATACACCGATCCAGAGCATCCCAAATATGCTCAATGGGTGACATGTCCGGTGAGTATGCTGGCCATGCAAGAACTGGGATGTTTTCAGCTTCCAGGAATTGTGTACAGATCCCTGCAATATGGGGCCATGCATTATCATGCTGCAACATGAGGTGATGGTCATGGATGAATGGCACAACAATGGGCCTCAGGATCTCGGCACGGTATCTCTGTGCATTCAAAATGCCATCAATGAAAAAGCACCTATGTTAGTTGTCCATAACATACGCCTGCCCATACCATAACCCCACCACCACCATGGCCACTCGATCCACAACGTTGACATAAGCAAACCGCCTACCCACACAACGCCACACACGCTGTCTGCCATCTGCCCTGAACAGTGAAAACTGGGACTCATCCGTGAACAGAATGCCTCTCAAACGTGCCAGATGCCATTGAATGTGAGCATTTCCCCACTCAAGTCGGTTACGACGACGAACTGCAGTCAGGTCCAGACCCCGATGAGGACGACGAGCATGCAGATGAGTATCCCTGAGACTGTTTCTGACAATTTGTGCAGAAATTATTTGGTTATGCAAACCGGTTGTTGCTGCAGCTGTCTGGGTGGCTGGTCTCAGACGATCATGGAGGGGAACATGCTGGATGTGGAGGTCCTGGGCTGGTGTGGTTACATGTAAAGGGGGAATATTAATCACCAATATTTATGCAAATATCAGTAATTAATATTCATAAATAGGAGGAGCCGTCTATAGATGACTCCGCCTATTTATACCTTGATATAATACAATACGATACTTTCACTATACTTTGCCTTATGCTAATCACTAAACTAGCTGCATGCGCCTTTCTGAACTAACTATCGCCAATAACCACACGTTACACAGATATTAGAAAATAAGATATTTATTAGCACCTAATACATTAAGCATGCAATACACTAATACAGCACTAAATATTAGCAATACTAAACTACACTACACGTTCCCAGATTCCACCCACAAACTAGCTATACCATACACACACAAATATTAGCAGCCCACCCACCTGGTTCTACTTACTGTCCCTATGGGGTACGACGAGGGTTAACGGTGGTCTTGCAGGGGTATATGCAGACCACTGACACAAATACGGTAATAGGGGTGAGGTACAGTGGGGGTGTGGGGTTACACAGCAATATAAGGGTAATCAGGGGTATCAATGTAAGGGTGATCAGGGACACAACAATGTAAGGGTGACCAATAATGAATCAGGGGCACAACGATGCAAGGATTAATCAGGGACCAGGGTACAGCAATGTAAGGGTTAATCAGGGGAAAAAAGGGAGTAGGGGTCTGGATGTAACAAGGGGAGAGATCGTTGGTGGGATAGTGGTGGGGGATCAGGGGTTACAGGGTTAACAAGGGGAGCAATCGTTGGTGGTATAGCGATAGGGGATCAGGGGTTACAGGGTTAACAGGGGGCTGATACTCCGGTTTAGCTGCTAGTTCGTCCAGGGGTTTGCTCGTTCGTCCAGGGATGGTCTCCTTGTGGGGGGCGGCACAGGTCTTCTCCCAAGTGCTGGGGCCGCCGGATATTTGTCCGGCGGCCCGCACTGCCGCACCGCCCATCAGAGACACGTGGGCCGGCGCAGTGAGATGACGTCACTGCGCCGGCCAGTGCATCTCCTGAACGAGCGCATCGGGGCCGCGCTACATGCCAACAGGCGGGAGAAACCTTTGATCTCCCGCCTGTAGCACTCTGCATTCCAGCCAGCGTGATGTTAATTTCGCTGCCGGAATGCGCATAATAGAAGGAGGGAAGGCTTCTCCCTTCCTTCTATCATGCATAATTATCTCCAGCAGCGTTGGAGATAATTACAACAAAGGACTCAGATTCTGTTGAATCTGAGTTCTTTGTAGTCTTCAGGATGACCGGACCTTAGTCCGGTCATTCTGATGCAATCAACCAGATTGCATCTGTGTGAATGCTTGGGGCACATTCACACCGATGCACCTGGTTTCAGGTATAGGGAGGGAGGAATACATATATATATGTATATATATATCATTATCAGGAGGACATATATTATAAGGGGCACAGAAGGGGGCACAGTTATATATATATTACAGACTGAGGGGGCACAGCTATATATATCTTCTAAGAGGGATTATAGATATATATTATCATAAGGGGCCACAGCCATGTATATATTCTAAGGGGGATTATAGATATATATATATTATCATAAGGGGCCACAGCCACATATTCTAAGGGGGCACAGTGTAAAGGAGGCACATATTTCCCACAGGGGCCACCATGAGCCCCTGTGGGTCACCATGGGCAGACATGCGCAGATGCTGGGCACATCTGCGCACATCATCCCATGATGCGGTGGTCAATGTATGCATATATACCATACATGCATGCACATGTTTGCATCCATGCATGGATATACAGTATATGCATTACACATGGTCTGCGGTTGTGAGGCCGGTTGAATGTACTGCCAAATTCTCTGAAACACCATTGGAGACAGCTTATGGTAGAGAAATGAACATTCATTGCACGGGCAACAGTTCTGGTAGACATCCCTGCAGTCAGCATGCCAATTGCACACTCCCTCAAACATTGCAACATCTGTGTCATTGTGCTGTGTGATCAAACTGCACATTTCCGAGTGGCCTATTATTGTGGGCAGTCTAAGGCACACCTGTGCAATATTCATGCTGTCTAATCAGCACCTTGATATGCCACAATATTTGAGAGTAATGGGTCTTTGTGGATGTAGAAAATGTTCAGCTCATGCAAAGTGTTGCGTTTTATATTTTTGTTCAGTATATATATATATATATATATATATTAGGAAATGGACAGCACTTCCAGTAGAAAAACGTGGTTTATTGACCCATGTGGGACAGTGAGGCAACGTTTCGGCTCGGACACAGCCTTTCTCAAGCATGCAACGTTGCCTCACTGTCCCACGTGGGTCAATAAACCAAGTTTTTCTACTGGAAGTGCTGTCCGTTTCCGACGTACCTTTTGTTAATTGGTGCTGCCATCCTTTCCTTTTGTATGTGTATATATATATATAGTCTGAAAAGTACCAAAGCGTTGGCTCGGCTATTCCTGAGAGTCTCATAGAGGTCATTGGAGAGGTGGTCACTCTTGCACAGCTTGCTCTCCATTCACCGATATGGGACGCTTAAACAGTGCATCCTCCATTTACCGCAGTGGGACTTCATATTTTAGCTGAGCGTGCTCGCTTGGTTATTTTTGGAATTCACCTAGCGATGAATGGAGAGCACGCCACAAACCTGTGGCGTGCTCTCCTTTACTTCAAGGGCCCTGTTCTCTAGATAGGAACAGGTCCCAGCCCCTACCTGACATTGATGGCACATCCTAGCGATATGCCATCAGTGTCCCAGATGGGCCAACCCCATTAAAGACCAAAAAATCACCGTACATATACAGCGGTTGTCACAAAGGGGTTGAAGCACATCTGTCACCAAAATATGGTCCTGTTTAAGGGCAGCATGTAGTAGTGATTGGTCTGCAGGGCTGGTAGACCAAATGTGATAATACAACAGCTTCAAAGTTACGAGAGCAAAATACTCATGAAGACAGCAGTCTCCCCATCTCCCCCACCATTTCTTCATCATTGATTGATGGCCGCTCTGTATCTGCCTGTATGCGCCATCACTGTAATCACTTGCATGGCTGACAGAAAGGAGCAGTAGAGTGACAATATTATGGGCGTATGCAGGGCCGTTTCTAGGGGCGGGCGGGACGGGCGGCCGCCCGGGGCGCTGTCAGCAGCAGGGGGCGCCCGTTGAGGTAAAAAAAAAAAAAAAAAAAAAAAAATTTGTTATGAAGGTAATGGATCGGGCGGCCGGCCGGCGGCGCCCCTCATGCTGAGCCTCCTGAGCGGCCGGCTCAGTGCTGCGCAGCCTGCCTGCGCTGCAGACTGCTGAGTTGTTAGTGTAGCGTGGCCGAGCTCTGTTCGGTCCGGCCCGGGGTACAGGAGCATTTGTTTCTTGTACCCGGCCGGACTGAAAGGAAGTGCACACTAAGTGAGCACTTCCTGTCAGCCGGGTACAGGAAACAAAAGCTCCTGTACCACGGAGCGAACAGAGCTCGGCCACGCTACATTAGAGGTGACATTGACAAGGGGGAGGAAATGAGAGTGAGGGGGGGGGGGGGAGTAGAATGAGAGTGACAAGGGGGGGGGAGTAGTAGAATGAGAGTGACAAGAGGGGGGGGGGAGTAGTAGAATGAGAGTGACAAGGGAGGGGGGGGGAGTAGTAGAATGAGAGTGACAAGGGGGGTGGGGGGAGTAGAATGAGAGTGACAAGGGGGGTGGGGGGAGTAGAATGAGAGTGACAAGGGGGGAGAAGAGAGTGACAAGGGAGGGGGGGGGGAGAAGAGAGTGACAAGGGAGGGGGGGGAGAAGAGAGTGACAAGGGAGGGGGGGGGAGAAGAGAGTGACAAGGGAGGGGGGGGAGAAGAGAGTGACAAGGGAGGGGGGGGAGAAGAGAGTGACAAGGGAGGGGGGGGGGGAGAAGAGAGTGACAAGGGAGGGGGGGGGGGAGAAGAGAGTGACAAGGGAGGGGGGGGAGAAGAGAGTGACAAGGGAGGGGGGGGGAGAAGAGAGTGACAAGGGAGGGGGGGGGAGAAGAGAGTGACAAGGGAGGGGGGGGAGAAGAGAGTGACAAAGGAGGGGGGGGGGGAAGAGTGACAAGGGAGGGGGGGGAGAAGAGAGTGACAAGGGAGTCCGCAGAGCCAGACTGCAGCCAGAGACCAGATCATCTAATTGTCCTGGTGGTAAGCAGACAATGCAATATGTGTATTATTTAATTGTTTAGTTATTAATACTACATTTTGCGGACCGCACATTGCCGGCACTAAGAGAATATGCCTATTCTTGTCCGTTATTGGGGACAAGAATAGGACATGTACTATTTTTTTTCAGGTTCGGAATTGCGGATCCGGGTCCGCAATTCCGGATCTGATAAGGGGGGGGGGGGCGGGGGTGCCAATTTTTATCTTGCCTAGGGCGGCAAAAATCCTTGCACCGGCCCTGGTCAGACTTACTGACGTCACGCGCCTGATCCTCCCACTAGGCGGCGCAGGCGCGTGACATACAGTGACTGAGTGAGCGCCGCACTGCCTGCCTGTTACCGCCCGCCCTGAGCCCCTGAGCAGTGCTGATGCCTGCTGTGAGGCGAGTGATGATCTGGGGGGGGCATTAATTACAATGGGGGGGGGGCATTAATTACAATGGGGGGGAATTAATTACAATGGGGGGAATTAATTACAATGGGGGGAATTAATTACAATGGGGGGGCCACTGTGGGAGACATGAAAATGGGGGCCACTGTCACTGTGGGGGACATTAAGTTTAATAAGGATCACTATGGACATTATTTAGAATGGAGGCTGCTGTTGGTGTCATTACTCATTATAACTGTATAATGTCTGACAGGCCTAGTCCTGAGTTATATTACCCTGCCCTGTATAATAATGTACCCATCCCTGATACCACTTAGTTATATTACCCCGCTGGAGTAATATAACTAAGGGGTATCAGGGTACATTATTATACAGGGCAGGGTAATATAACTCAGGACTAGGCCTGTCAGACATTATACAGTTATAATGACATCCACAGCAGCCTCCATTCTAAATAATGTCCATAGTGATCCTTATTAAAAATAATGTCCCCCCACAGGCAGGCAGTGCGGGCGGTCAGCACCGCCGCCCGCACTGCCTGCCTGTCTGTTACCGGGGGGGGGGGGGGAGTTTTTTTGACACTCACCCTGAGAGAAATTTTACCTAGAAACTGCACTGGGCGTATGTAATGGAATGATGTAAAGCTCTATGCACAACTGCCGGATCTGAAGTATAACAGATGGACTCCGTTGACTTACAGTGGGGTCCATGGAAGTTTCGATGTGGTATGCATCACTAAAATGTGAAAGAACCTTTAGCGGAGACCACGATGGAGCCTCTGAGAGCAGTGTAAACTGATTGTGTTAGAAACAGAAGCTACACATCTACAAATGAACTATTTGTTTTCATTTTTTTGCCAAATAGAACGGATATTCCTCACTCGTTCTCCACTAGAGAGCACTGTCACTCTATTCAGATTCACTGTGATGGCTGTTTCAGCAGAGATCATGCACTATGTATGTGTGTTTCGTGTCTTTTAGGCACTCGATACATCAAGAATAGGAAGAACCTCACTTACAGAAACTTCCTTAAAGTGTAATTTTGCTGACAATTTTCTGTTCACAAAAATGTTAACATTTTTTCCACAGATGAATACTACAAGATGGAAACGCACCGAAACTGGACCTGTTAGGCCTCATGCACACAACCGTTGTTTTGGTCTGCATCCAAGCCGCAGTTTTTGCGGCTTGGATGCGGACCCATTAATTTCAATGGGCCGCAAAAGAAGCTCCGTTCCGTGGTCCGCAAAAAAAATATAACCTGTCCTATTCTTGTCCGTGTTGCGGACAAGAATAGGCAGTTATATCAATGGCTGTCCGTGCCGTTCCGCAAGTGGCGGAACGCACACAGACGCCATCCGTGTTTTGCGGATCCGCAATTTGCGGACTGCAAAACACACAACAGTCGTGTGCATGAGGCCTCATACAAATGTCTTGATACCATAAGGCCTCGTGCACACGACCGTTGTGTGCATCCGCGTCCATTCCGTCATTTTTCACAGTTTAGCGGAGGTCCTATTCATTTCTATGGAGCTGTGAAAAAAAAATGATAGTCCTCCGTTTTTTCTCCGCGTCCGTGATCTGTGATTCCAGTCCGTCAAAAAAATATAACCTGTCCTATTCTTGTCAGTGGAAAACGGAGGACAGACCCATTCAAGTCAATGGGTTCGTCAAAAACAACAGATGCACAACTGGTATGTCGTCCGCTTACGTGTCAGTTTTTTTCTACAACCTTCCTTTTTTTTCCCCCTGTCAGATAAAAAAAAAAGAAGGCACAAGGAAACACAACTGAAGCAAAATCGGACACGGACCACTGAAGCCAAATCACTGACAAAAAAAAAAACACTGTCGTGTGCATGAGGCCTAAATGTGATGACATACGTGGAAATGTTTCCAATAAACAAAAAATCTTTTACACTGCACATGTGGTCTCACGTGACGTAATGTCGAAAGATTTAGGGACTAGGCAGTGCTGCACACATTTATTAATATAGTGCTCACCCTCGACATTTTAGAGGCAAATTCATACTGCTTTTAGTGTGAGCATTGTGTATGCACTGAAAATGCTCCTGATACAAACAGTCTATTCACATTATTATCACAACTTGCTACTTTAGACGTTGGCTCATGAAGGAGGTCACGTGTGGTGAGCTGGCTCGGTGAGTATATAAGGTGTGTGATAGTCTGTCTGCACACATGTTCCTCACTGCTGTCATGGGGAAAAGGGGCGATTTAGCAGTTGCAAAATGGGATGAATATTAGCTTCCAGGCAACGGGTGGCAGTATTTTTGAAACTGCGCAGTTTGTAAACTGTTCTCGCGCCTTTGTGGTAATAAAAGAGTGGACTAATGGCACCATTGCATATAAGCAATGAGGAAACGGCAACAACACGGGACATTGACGTGATAGGTGAACGTCGGCTATGGAAGTGCGCAAAGGGAGGACCGACATGCTACAGTCGAGCAACTCACTGCCAGAATGAACCAGGTGCTACCAGACTTGTGTCTAAAGGAACAGTTCAGTGAACCTGTATTGTAAGGATATTTTTTAAGTACTGATTGGTTCTGTCCCTTTAATTCTGTTCCCTTTTATTATTACCATTCTGTGTAATGATGTGCCTTGTAATGTAGTGGGTTAGAGATAGTACCCATCCCTCGTTATGCTAATAAGAACACATTCCTGAGTGATCTCAGAGACATGCGTGGGGTGTTGTCCATATGCACGAAATGGTGACCGGAGTGCCACCCCATATTGCATGTTGCATATTTATTCTGTATGTGATTTGCTTGTGTTATCTCCTATTTAATTACACTTAGTAAATGTATTTATTTACCTAGCCTGCGTAAGTTTATTCATTCTCAAATCTTTTGAATTCACGTTACCTTACAGAACCCTACTGAGTACAGGGTTCAGAAGCAGATAAATGGTCACTGGACCTCTGTTTATGAAGTTGCTTTGGCAGAAAAGGCTTACATTTTTGCGATAGTATCGGAATTGGACCTCTGCTGAATGGCAAAGGTTTCCAATCAGGTTACTCCCTGTAACCTTTGCTGGAAGAACACATGCTGGTGGTGGCAGCATTATGGTCTGGGAAATGTTTTTGTCCGACAAGTCACACGGCTACAAATGTCTGACACTTGATGAGGATGACCAAGACTTCTAAGTACTACCCTAGCTCCCTAATTCCCCAGACTTAAACCCAATTGAGCATCTCTGTGACCACCTTGATTATTGTGTTCTCTCTTTGGATCCTACACCACCACCCTCCAGCAGTTGTGGGGTATTCTGCAGTCAGCATCATCCTAGGTACCTGTGACTACCTACCAGGACCTTATTGAGTTACTCACAGCCCGTCTAGCTGCTATCTGTGCTGCACACGACTGTTACACTGGATATTAGCAGGTGGTTTTATATATACAGTCTTGATCAAAAGTTTAAGACCACTTGAAAAATGGCAAAAAATCATATTTTACATTGTTGGATCTTAACAAGGTTCCAAGTAGAGCTTCAACATGCAACAAGAAGAAATGGGAGTGAGACAAAACATTTTTTGAGCATTCAATTAATTGAAAATAACGATTAAACTGAAACAGGCTGTTTTTCAGCTGATCCAAATTTTAGGACCACATGACTTTAAAAGGCTAAATCTGTACAAAGATGTGGATTCATTGTCATTTTCTGTCAGGTAGTCACACGTTGTGATGGCAAAGGCAAAAAAACTCTCCCTTTTTGAACGTGGTCGGGTTGTTGAACTATATAAGCAGGGTCTCTCACAGCACGCCATCGCTGCTGAGGTGGGACGCAGTAAGACAGTCATTTGGAATTTCTTAAATGATTCTGAGGGTTATGGAACGAAAAAGTCAAGTGGAAGACCCCAAAAAAATGTAATCAGCACTGAGCCGGAGGATCCAATTGGCTGTCCGTCAAGACACTGGACGATCCTCGACCCAAATTAAGGCCCTTACTGGTGCTGACTGCATCCCCATAACCATCAGACGGCATCTAAGACTGAAGGGCTTCAAAAACAAAAAACTTCTTCAAAGACCTCGTCTCCTTGAACGCCACAGAACTGCTCGTTTGGACTTTGCAAGAGAGCACCAAACATGGCCTTTAAAAGGGGAAGAAAGTTTTATTCTCTGATGAGAAAAAATTTAACCTTGATGGTCCTGATGGTTTCCAACGTTTCTGGCATGACAAGCAGATCCCACCTGAGATGTTTTCTACGCGCCACAGTGGAGGGGGCGCCATAATGGTCTGGGGTGCTTTTTCCTTCAGTGGAACAATGGACCTTTAGGAAGTGCAGGGGCGTCAAACGGCCGCTGGCTATGTCCAGATGTTGCAGAGAGCATTCCTCATGACTGAGGGCCCTCGTCTGTGTGGTAACGACTGGGTTTTTCAACAGGACAACGCTACAGTACACAATGCCCGCAGGACAAGGGACTTCTTCCAGGAGAATAACATCACTCTTTTTTGGCCCATCCTGCGTGTTCCCCTGATCTAAATCCAATTGAGAACCTTTGGGGATGGATGGCAAGGGAAGTTTACAAAAATGGACAACAGTTCCAGGCAGTAGATGGCCTTCGTGCGGCCGTCTTCACCACTTGGAGAAATGTTCCCACTCACCTCATGGAAACGCTTGCATCAAGCATGCCGAAACTTTTTGAAGTGATAAACAATAACGGTGGAGCTACTTATTACTGAGTTCATGTTTGGAAGTTGGATTTCTGTTTTGGGAGGTTTTAGTTTTTTGTTTTTTTTTGGAGGTGTGGTCCTAAACTTTTGATCAGCTAAAAAACAGCCTGTTTCAGTTTACTCGTTGTTTTCATTAAATTGAATGCTCAAAAAATGTTTTGCCTCACTCCCATTTCTTCTTGTTGCATGTTGATGCTCTATTTGGAGCCTTGTTAAGATCCAGCCATGCTAAATATGATTTTTTGTCATTTTTCAAGTGGTCTTAAACTTTTGATCAGGACTGTATGTGTGTGTGTAGAAACATATATATATATATATATATATATACACAGTTGCAAGAAAAAGTATGTGAACCCTTTCGAATGATATGGTTTTCTGCACAAATAGGTCATAAAATGTGATCTGATT
This sequence comes from Bufo gargarizans, assembly GCF_014858855.1. NCBI lineage: Eukaryota > Metazoa > Chordata > Amphibia > Anura > Bufonidae > Bufo > Bufo gargarizans. The sequence continues at coordinate 454,098,551 of NC_058083.1, forward strand.
TTCAACTAAGTCACAACAATAGACAATCACAGTTTGCTTAAACTAAGCACAAATAATTAAATGTTACCATGTTTTTATTGAACACACCATGTAAACATTCACAGTGCAGGTGGAAAAAGTATGTGAACCCTTGGATTTAATAACTGGTTGAACCTCCTTTGGCAGCAATAACTTCAACCAAACGTTTCCTGTAGTTGCAGATCAGACGTGCACAACAGTCAGGAGTAATTCTTGACCATTCCTCTTTACAGAACTGTTTCAGTTCAGCAATATTCTTGGGATGTCTGGTGTGAATTGCTTTCTTGAGGTCATGCCACACCATCTCAATCGGGTTGAGGTCATTTTCTTCTGTTTATGCCATTCTGTTGTTTATTTACTTCTATGCTTTGGGTCGTTGTCCTGTTGCAACACCCATCTTCTGTTGAGCTTCAGCTAGTGGACAGATGGCCTTAAGTTCTCCTGCAAATGTCTTGATAAACTTGGGAATTCATTTTTCCTTCTATGATAGCAATCAGTCCAGGCCCTGACGCAGCAAAGCAGCCCCAAACCATGATGCCCCCACCACAATACTTCACAGTTTGGATGAGGTTTTGATGTTGGTGTGCTGTGCCTCTTTTTCTCCACACATAGTGTTGTGTGTTTCTTCCAAACAACTCAACTTTGGTTTCATCTGTCCACAGAATATATTGCCAGTACTTCTGTGGAACATCCTGGTGCTCTTGTGCAAACTGCAAACTGTAAACGTGCAGCAATGTTTTTTTTGGACAGCAGTGGCTTCCTCTGTGGTATCCTCCCATGAAATCCATTCTTATTTAGTGTTTTACGTATCGTAGATTCACTAACAGGGATGTTAGCATATGCCAGACTTTTGTAAGTCTTTAGCTGACACTCTAGGACACTTCTTCACCTCATTGAGCAATCTGCGCTGTATTCTTGCAGTCATCTTTACAGGACGGCCACTCCTAGGGAGAGTAGCAGCAGTGCTGAACTTTCTCCATTAATAGACAATTTGTCTTACCGTGGACTGATGAACAGCAAGGCTTTTGGAGATACTTTTATAACCCTTTCCAGCTTTATGCAAGTCAACAATTATTAATCATAGGTCTTTTGAGGGCTCTTTTGTGCAAGGCATCATTCACATCAGGCAATGCTTCTTGTGGAAAGCAAACCCAGAACTGGTGTGTGTTTTTTTTATAGGCCAGGGCAGCTGTAACCAACACCTCCAATCTCATCTCATTGATTGTGGACTCCAGAGGAGATTATTACCTCACTCCAATTAACTTTTGGAGATGTCATTAGTCTAGAGGTTCACATACTTTTTCCACCTGCACTGTGAATGTTTACATGGTGTGTTCAATAAAAACATGGTAACATGTAATTCTTTGTGTGTTATTAGTTTAAGCAGACTGTGATTGTCTATTGTTGTGACTTAGATGAAGATCAGATCACATTTTATGACCAATTTGTGCAGAAATCCATATCATTCCAAAGGGTTCACATACTTTTTCTTGCAACTGTATGTATGTGAAACTCGAAAAATTAGAATATCATGCAAAGTTCATTTATTTCAGTAATTCAACTTAAAAGGTGAAACTATATGAGATAGACTCATTACATGCAAAGCAAGATATTTCAAGCCTTTATTTGTTATAATTTGGATGATTATGGCTTACAGCTTATGAAACCCCAAAGTCTCAATTTGAAGGTACCCTTTGCTCAGGGGGTATGGATTAATTAGCTGACTAGAGTGTGACACTTTGAGCCTAGAATATTGAACCTTTTCACTAAATTTAAATTTTAACCCCTTTAGGACACAGCGTTATTTCACCTTAAGGACCAGGCCATTTTTTGCAAATCTGACCAGTGTCACTTTAAGTGGTGATAACTTTAAAACGCTTTGACTTATCCAGGCCATTCTGAGATAGTTTTTTCATCACATATTGTACTTCATGACACAGGTAAAATGAAGTAAAAAAAAAAAATCATTTTTATTTATAAAAAAATACCAAATCTACAAAAACTTTGTAAAAAATTGTATATTTGTAAATTTCCAAGTTTCAATTTTGCTACTTCTATAATACATAGTAATACCTCCAAAAATAGTTATTACTTTACATTCCCCATATGTCTACTTCATGTTTGGATCATTTTGGGAATTATATTTTATATTTTGGGGCTGTTACAAGGCTTAGAAGTTTAACCACCTCCGGACCGCCTAACGCAGATGTGCGGTCCGGAGGTGGCAGCCCTGCGCAGAGTCACGCATATATGCGTCATCTCGCGAGGGCCGGGATTTCCTTTGAACGCGCGCACACAGGCGCGCGCGCTCACAGGAACGGAAGGTAAGCGAGTGGATCTCCAGCCTGCCAGCGGCGATCGCTCGCTGGCAGGCTGGAGATCCGAATTTTTTAACCCCTAACAGGTATATTAGACGCTGTTTTGATAACAGCGTCTAATATACCTCCTACCTGGTCCTCTGGTGGTCCCTTTTGTTAGGATCGACCACCAGAGGACACAGGTAGGTCAGTAAAGTCGCACCAAACACTACACTACACTACACCCCCCCCCCCGTCACTTATTAACCCTTTATGAACCCCTGATCACCCATGAAATCCGAAAGGTGCACTTTGGAATATGTGCCCCTTTGCCCACCTTGGCTGCAAAAAAGTGTCACACATCTGGTATCGCCGTACTCAGGAGAAGTTGGGGAATGTGTTTTGGGGTGTCATTTTACATATACCCATGCTGGGTGAGAAAAATATCTTGGTCAAATGCCAACTTTGTATAAAAAAATTGGAAAAGTTGTCTTTTGCCAAGATATTTCTCTCACCCAGCATGGGTATATGTAAAATGACACCCCAAAACACATTCCCCAACTTCTCCTGAGTACGGCGATACCAGATGTGTGACACTTCTTTGCCGCCTAGGTGGGCAAAGGGGCACATATTCCAAAGTGCACCTTTCGGATTTCACCGGTCATTTTTTACACATTTCGATTGCAAAGTTCTTCTCACACATTTGGGCCCCTAAATTGCCAGGGCAGTATAACTACCCCACAAGTGACCCCATTTTGGAAAGAAGACACCCCAAGGTATTCCGTGAGGGGCATGGCGAGTTCCTAGAATTTTTTATTTTTTGTCGCAAGTTAGTGGAATATGTGACTTTGTAAGAAAAAAATAAAAATAAAAAATCATCATCATTTTCCGCTAACTTGTGACAAAAAATAAAAAGTTCTATGAACTCACTATGCCCATCAGCGAATACCTTAGGATGTCTACTTTCCGAAATGGGGTCATTTGTGGGGTTTTTCTACTGTCTGGGCATTGTAGAACCTCAGGAATCATGACAGGTGCTCAGAAAGTCAGAGCTGCTTCAAAAAGCGGAAATTCACATTTTTGTACCATAGTTTGTAAACGCTATAACTTTTACCCAAACATTTTTTTTTTATCAAAGACATGTAGAACTATAAATTTAGCGAAAAATTTATATATGGATGTCGTTTTTGTCGGATGTAACAAATCGTTACATTTCGATTAATAACAAAAAAAGTAAAAATGTCAGCAGCAATAAAATACCACCAAATGAAAGCTCTATTAGTGAGAAGAAAAGGAGGTAAACTTCATTTGGGTGGTAAGTTGCATGACCGAGCGATAAACGGTGAAAGTAGTGTAGTGCCGAAGTGTAAAAAGTGCTCTGGTCATGAAGGGGGTTTCAGCTAGCGGGGCTGAAGTGGTTAAATCTTGAATTTTTAAGAAATTTTCAAAAATCCAATTTTTAGGGGCCAGTTCAGGTCTGAAGTCACTTTGTGAGGCTTACATAATAGAAACCACACCCCTCAAGCTATTCAAAACTGATTTTACAAATGTCGTTTTGGGCAAATTTTCCATTTTTTCCAGTAACAAAGCAAGGGTTAACAGCCAAACAAAATGCTATATTTACTGCCCCGATTCTGTAGTTTGCAGAAACAACCCATATGTGGCCGTAAACTACTGTACGAGCACACAGTAGGGTGTACAGTGAAAGGTGCGCCATATGGTTTTTGGAAGGCAGATTTTGCTGGACTGGTTTATTTACACCAAGTCCCATTTAAAGCCCCCCTGATGCACCGCTAGAGTAGAAACTCCATAAAAGTGACTTCATCTAAAAAACTACACCCCTCAATGTATGTAAAACTGATTTTATGAACTTTGTTAACCCTTTAGGTGTTGCACAAGAGTTATTGGCAAATGGGGATGAAATTTGAGAATTTAATTTTTTTGCCAAATTTTCGTTTACAGAAACACCCCATATGTGGTCGTACACTACTGTACGGCCACACGGCGGGGTGTAGAGGGAAAGGAGCGTTGTGTGGTTTTTGGAGGGCTGGTTTTTATAGACCGGTTTATTTACACTGTGTCCTGTTTCAAGCCCCCCTGATGCACCCCTGGAGTAGAAACTCCCTAAAAGTGACCCCATCTAAAAAACTACACCCCTCAAGGTATTCAAAACTGATATTACAAGCTATGTTAACCCTTTAGGTGCTCCACAAGAGTTATTGGCAAATGGAGATGAAATTTCCGAATTAAATTTTTTTGCCAAATTTTCAATTTTAACCCATTTTTTCCATTAACAAAGCAAGGGTTAACAGCCAAACAAGACTGTATCTTTATTGCCCGGACTCTGCCGTTTACAGAAACACCCCATATGTGGTCGTACACTACTTCTTCTGTTTATGCTTTGCTACTGTACGGCCACACGGTGGGGTGTAGAGGGAAAGGAGCGCCGTGTGGTTTTTGGAGGGCTGATTTTTATGGACCGGTTTATTTACACTGTGTCCTGTTTCAAGCTCCCCTGATGCACCCCTGGAGTAGAAATTACCTAAAAGTGACCCCATTTTGGAAACTACGGGATAAGGTGGTGGTTTTGTTGGGACTATTTTTAGGGTACATATGATTTTTGGTTGCTCTATATTAAATTTTTTTGAGGTAAGGTTACCAAAAATTGAAATTCTGAAATGTAATCTTCATTTGCCATTAACTGTTGAGGAACACCTAAAGGGTTAATAAAGTTTGTGAAATCAGTATTGAATACCTTGAGGGGTGTAGTTTCTTAGATGGGGTCACTTTTAGGGAGTTTCTACTCTAGGGGTGCATCAGGGGGGCTTCAAAAGGGACATGGTGTCAATAAAAAAGGCCATCAGAATCAGCCTTCCAGAAACCATGTCGGTCCTTTCCTTTTGCGCCCTGCCTTTTAGTGATACAGCAGTTTACAACTACAAATGTGGCGTTTCTGTAAACTGCAGTATTAGGGTAATAAATATTAAGTTTTGTTTGGTTGTTAACCCTTGCTTTGTTACCGGAAAAAATGGATTGAAATGGAAAAGTGCCAAAAATAGCTGTTTTGGCACCATTTAAATATTTTTTTTTTACCGTGTCAATCTGGGGAGTTAGGTCATGGGGTATTTTTATAAAGGCGATTCTTACAGACGCGGCGATACCTAATAAGTCTACTTTTTTACAATTATTTAGGTTTTAGACTGTATTATCCTTTTTGATACCCCAACATTTTTTTGTATCTCTAAAGTCTAAGAGTCATTTTTTTGTTTGTTTTTAGCTGATTGTATAAGCTAGGGGCTCATTTTTTGCGGGATGAGGGGACGGTTTTAACGGCACCATTTTGGGGGCTATATCACTTTTTGATCGCTTCCTATTAAACTTTTTGTTTTTTGTCACCATCACCTCTCAGGATCGCAGGATGGTGATTGGTGGTGTAAAATCACACCACTGATCATCATCCTGTTCTGGGTTATCAGGTCCTCAGAGACCCCGAATAACCCGGAAACGCAGCAAACCGCAGGTCTGACTTGACCTGCGGTTTGCTGCGATCGCCGACATGGGGGGGTCACAGGACCTCCCGGAGCATCTAGCCAAGGTGCCTGCTCAATGATTTGACCAGGTACCAGGTTCCGATCACCGCCCGCCGGTGATCGGAACTATACATGACGTAACGGTACGTCATGTGTCCTTAAGTACCAGGACAACATGCAGTAACGGTACGCCATGTGTCCTGAAGAGGTTAAGCTGCATTAATGCAATTCCTTTAATTTGCATTACTTAAATAAATGGACTTTTGCACGATATTCAAATTTTTCTAGTTTCACCTGTGTGTGTGTGTAGTGTGTGTATCTACATATATATTTATATATATATATATATATATATATATATATATATAGGGGTTTTTTTCTGGCGGAACGCCCCGGAACGGCGTTCCGCCACCTTTTGACATCGCAGCCTGCCATGCTCCAGCATCGCAGGCTGCGATGTATCAGCGGGGAGGGACTGGGAGGAGGAGCTGGGGGCCGGTGCGTTCACTGTGCTCCGGCCCCGCCGCTCCAGTACAGTTATAAAATGTGTAATTCATATAAAAAAGATTCATGCTGCCCCCTCTGTAGTATAACATTCAATATATCCTACTCACAGGGCTACTGTTATATCGTAATGCAGGCCGGCCGGGCAGACGAGCGGCAGCGTGACTCACTGACGTCACGTGCCTGCCCGGCCTACTTTATGAATGAAGCAGGCGGCGCAGGCACGTGACATCAGTCAGTCACGCTGCCGCTCGTCTGCCCGGCCCGCCTGCATTACGGTATTTCAGTAGCCCTGTGAGTAGGATATATTGAATGTTATACTACAGAGGGGGCAGCATGAATCATTATTAATTGAATTACACATTTTATAACTGTACTGGAGCAACAATGGGGGGTCTGTGGATGACACTGTTAAGGGGTGGGGGTGGGGGGGGTCTGTGGGTGGCACTGTTATGGGGTGGGGGGGTCTGTGGATGGCACTGTTAAGGGGGGATCTGTGGGTGGCACTGTTATGGGGTGGGGGGGGGTCTGTAGATGGCACTGTTATAGGATGGGGGGGTCTGTGGATGGCACTGTTATAGGATGGGGGGTGTGTGGATGGCACTGTTATAGGATGGGGGATCTGTGGATGCCATCCCCAGATCCCCCATTAACAGTGCCATCCCCAGATCCCCCATTAACAGTGCCATCCCCAGATCCCCCATTAACAGTGCCATCCCCATCTGGGGGGTTTCTTTGCTGGGCTGGACTTTTATAGCCCCTCCAAATTTTACTTGCATCCCTGTTCTCTGAAGGGGCGGTTTTAGGGGGCGGTCCTAGGGGTGGGTAGGGGCGTGGCCAGGGGAGGGGGGGGGGGGTGAGTTCCACCACCTTTTCTCTGAGAAAAAAAGCCCTGTATGTGTGTGTGTGTATGTATATATATATATATATATATATATATATTGGTACCTGGGGTACTTTTGAGTTTGGACGTTTGTGGACATTTGCCCGTATTGCTGCTATGCAAAGCCATCAACTCGCTACTTAAACTTTTAAGGGTTATCATGCATTGTGATTTATACCGTTGTTTGCACTCGTACTGTTTTACATTGTTGAATTGTATATGATATATCCTGTTCATTTGCACTGTTACTGCACTGAATTGTGGAAAGGGTTAATGCACAGCCAGTTGATACTAAGAGACTTTTGGATTTCAGGATCCTGTAATAATAAAGGTGTTCTAGCCTTTCTTTTCATCAATGAAACTGCTTAATGGTAAAACCGCCAGCTGAAAAGTCAAGATGGTCTCAATAGAGATATTTTAGAAGTACATTAGTAAAATTGGAAGATAAGTCTAGGTTCACGTTTGTGTTCATATTTCCAGTTTTTTTTTCTGTCCTAGAGCACAAAACTGAAAATAAAGGAGCCCCTGATCAGTCACGTGACAGACACCAGTGATGCTTTTCGGACCCCATTGACTTGTAAAGGGGTCTGTAATTTTGTCATGGTGAACATAATTATGATGTCATGGTTTCTGGACAAAATGATGGACTATGCAACAGAGGTTCTGAATGGAGTACCCAATGCAGATTGAGCTGCTAGTGTAGATCAAGAGGGTCAAATATGGATAATGGCAGTGAAGAACTGGATAAACTTCAGATTCTAAATCCCATGTGTAACTATGGCAGGTAAGGAAGGGAACCTGTCATTAACATAATAAAGTGTTAGTGATAGACGTGTTAATTTCAGCAATCTGTCAGCAGGTTTGTACCTATGAAACTGGCTGAGCTGTTGTATGTGCACTTGGCAGCTGAAGGCTTCTGTATTCGTCCCATGTTCATATTTGCCTGCATTGCTGAAAAAAATGTTTTAACATATGCAAATGAGCCGCTAGGAGCAACGGGGGCGTTGCCGTTACAATTAGATGTTCTACTCTGTCTGCAACTGCCCCTGCCTCTGCACTTTTTTTTTTTTTTTTGGGGGGGGGGGGGGGGGGGTTTCAATTACTTTATTGAGCTAAATCTTCAATATAGATGTAGGAGGATCGAACTTTCCTCCTAAAGATAACATGTAAAGACCATATCAAGAACGAGAATTAAACATTGAGTCTCTGTTGTGGTTCTATGTATAGTTGCATCCCGAAAAGACATATGAACTTGGGTTGAGCGGGTCGGTGCAGGCCCACTTAGGTAGATGTTCTGGGAAGGGTGTTCTGGGGCGGGACGGGTGCAGTTCCTTGTTATAGGGGGTGGAATCGTGTTTCCATTAGTGTACTGCTCCGTTTTCGGGTAAATCATTGCTTTCCATTTGTGCCAGATTTTAGTTTGCGCACAGTTCCCATAAGGAGATTTCTTCAAATCTGTAGATCTAGTCTACTTTAAGAGCCCATTGTTCTAGTGATGGAGTGTCCACAGATAGCCAATGTTTCGGGATTAAGAACCTAGCTGCCATTATCAAGTATTTAAACAGTTGTAAATCGGGGTTGATGTAGGTAGATGGATAAAGGTTTAGAAGGGTGGAGAGGGTTGGAACGTGCTCCCGCAAATTTGGTTACTTTTTTGGAAAATTTGCGACCACCATTGGTTGATACTGGGGCATGACCACTAGATGTGGAGGAAGGTGCCTCTTTCTTTCAGGCATCTCCAACAAGTGTAGGAGGCAGACGCCGAGAACATGCAGGTGTTTTATACCATCTTGTGATAATTTTATAGCCATTTTCTTGTAACCTTACGCATCTGGAGGATTTGTGGAGGGAGGAGAGGATTGTCTATTTCTGGATTGTAGAAAGTAATGCCCAAATCTTTTTTCCATTGTCTAATAAAGGCCGGGGTAGTCTTAATTGGAGGAATTCTAAGTCTATTATATAATTGTGATATAGACTTCAGGGGGTTTTGGGGATTGCTAACTAGGCTCTTAAACCATACCTGAGGCCTATATAGGTCTCCTGAGTTATTGTTTTGAGAGATATAGGCTCTCAAAAAGTAAAGAAAGTAAAGGAAATTGGTATGGGGGTGGTTAATATCTAGATTTTGTTTCATGTCTCCCAATTTAAGAACTTGGGAGTCTTGGAAAAGTTCATGTATCTCCATAGTAAAGTGTCTTATTTTGAGGGGGAGGCTGTCGTACATTGCTTTTGGAGCCAAGTGCAGGATGTGCCTAATTTGTAAAAGTGGGGAGGGAAAGGGGGTTGAATATTGCATTTAAACCAGTCCCAAGCTGAGAGAGTGGCTTTAATAAGGGGGGTGGCATGTGTGAGGGCCAGTTGGGTAGTTTTGGAGCCCAGAAGTAAAGCTCTTAAAGAAGAACCTGGCATTGATTATTCTATGGGAACCCAGGATCTGCTTGGGGGCCCCCCAACCAATCAACCACTCTAGCGAGGAGAAGTTAGTTTTGGTAATACCAAGGATGTTAGGATGTTTTTCCTTCCAAACCACAAGAGAATTGGAAGGTCCAAGTTGCTTAATGTCTCTGTGATATTTTTCAGATGGGAGGTATAGTTTAGGGAGAAGAGCTGGTTCGGGTCAGGGCTGATTTTCACTCCCAGATATGTTAAGTATGGCGAGGACCAGTTCAAAGGGGAGCTCTGTTCCAGTTTTTTTCTATGAAGGGCAGAAATGCCTAGACTAATGATCAGGGACTTATTAAGGTTAACTCTAAAATTGGAAATTGAGCTGTAAGTCTCTAAGTGTTGGAAAATCTTAGGGAGAGCAATGTCTGGATTGCTAATTATAATATGCAAATCGTCCGCAAATGCGGCTGTTTTATGGTCTTGGTCTCCTAATATTATTAGTACTTATTCCATGAAGGACCATTTCACTCTATCGAAGGCCTTCTCAGCGAAATAGAGATTGTTTAGAACTCTGGCAGTATTGCCTCTTCCCTCCCTCCCCTTTACAAATCCTACTTGGTCTCTGTGTATCAGAGAGGGTAGGAGTTTTGCGAGTCTATAGGCTAATAATTTGGCCAGGAGTTTAAGGTCTACATTAAGGAGTGAAATGGGTCTATAGTTTTGGGATGAGTGTTTGTATGGGCTTTGGTCATTTCACTAGATAAGGAGTTGCCATCAAATGTGGAATTGAATACTTTGAGTAAAAGGGGAGTTAAGATATCTAGGAATGTGGAGTAGTAAGGGGTTGGGAGGCCATCTGGGCCTGGGCTTTGGGCCTGGGCCTAGGCTAGAGAAGCTAAGAAAATTGTGCTTGGTGGGTTGTGTTGTAAAAGTGAGAAGGGGATACTCATCCTCTTAAAGGTGTTGAAGAGGAACCTTGGACCTTCCTCAATAGCTCCCGGCCTGCTCCAGATGGTGTGCAAATGACCTAGGATAAGAGAGACAACAAAACAGAAACAAAAACAGAAACATAGACTGGGGGTGACCTGAGATGTAGGATACTGAAGAGGTCATTAGGGGGGAGTTTGGTCTAAAACTGTTGGTAGGCCCATCTCCTACCCTTTGTTTTTAAGTGGTGGGTGGGCCGGAGCCGCGGGCAGACACAAATAGGTATAGTCCACAGCTCCGGTCCCCCGGCTCCTTGGGGAAAATTGGAGAACAAGCATCAATATTGGGATAACAATTGTTCCAAGCCATAAGAGATAACTAGGGTCTGAATTGGGTGGGGGGGGGGGGGGGGAGACCTCCTAAAAGGGTTCAGAAAACAGATATGGTTAGGAGAGGGGGTATGGGGTGAGAAGGGAAGGGGAAAGGGGGGAGAGGATGGGCGGGTTTAGGATTGGGGGCTAGAGTGAAGAGGGGAGGCAGGGGGATATTATGAGGAGTAGGGATACTGGTGATTTCTTATCTGAACATTGCAACAATATAGTGGGGTACAACATTAAAAGACAGAAACATGCAATGCGACAATAAACTGCAATATAGAGTACAAAATTGCATAATAATAACAAGTGCTACACTATACGTGCGAGATACTTGGCAAATCGTTTTGTACAAAATTATTTGAGCCCGTCTGCCGAGCGTCAAGGCAATCTCTGTTAGACGGGTTCCTACGCTAAATTCTACCTGTTAGGTGCCATGACGGCTACCATACACTTCAGGGAGTGTAGGTTCCACGTTCCTGCATTGAATACTACCTGTTAGGTGCCATGATGGCTACCATACACTTCAGGGAGTGCAGGTTACACAGCAGGCCCACTCCACAACACCACCGGCGCCAAACAGCTACCAAGGATTGCAGTGAGAGTCCTCCTGACCATCCTGTCTGCCCTATAGGCTGATTTTAATTAGTGTTAGTACATAGTCAGGCCTGCTCCCCCTCACTCACTGAAGCCATGGCACCAGGACTGAGATAGTTTGTGGACTCTCACTGCAATCCTTGGTAGCCGTTTGGCGCCGGTGGTGTTGTGGAGTGGGCCTGCTGTGTAACCTGCACTCCCTGAAGTGTATGGTAGCCGTCATGGCACCTAACAGGTAGAATTTAGCGTAGGAACCCGTCTAACAGAGATCGCTCGGCAGACGGGCTCAAATAATTTTGTACAAAACGATTTGCCAAGTATCTCGCACTTATAGTGTAGCACTTGTTATTATTATGCAATTTTGTACTCTATATTGCAGTTTATTGTCGCATTGTATGTTTCTGTCTTTTAATGTTGTTCCCTGCCATAGCAATGTGCTACTGCGGTTTAGTATGTGCTGACTGACCCCCTTTTTTGGCTTTTCAATATAGTGGGGTAGTAAGGATCCCAGATACAGGAACATTTTAAAATGTCTTTTCAAGTGTGTTCTTTCTTTCTTTTAGGGTTCTTTTGATGAGATGTCATCTGGTTTGATGGTGAGCTTGAGGTGGTTGCTTCAGAAGGCATTTGTGGTGAGTCTTCTTGGAGCTAGAGGTGTGTTTTTCTTCTTGTGGTGCTGGGATTTCAGGGTCTGGTGGATTTCAAATGGGGTGATCTTCGGGACTTCCGGGAGGGAGTCCAAATCTTGGATGAAGTCCCAGTTTAAAATTTCCAAGGATAGAATCTCCAGGTCGGCGTATACTTGGCCCAGGTCTGCATGTGACCTGATAGTGATGCAGCGACCATTGTGGAAAAAGAGGCCAAATGGAAAAGTCCAGCGGTATGGCACATTGTGAGATCTGAGCCAGTCAGTGAAAGGTTTGACTGCTCTGCGCTTTTTTAGGGTCACTGGTGCTAAATCTTTGTATATACAGGGAGTGCAGAATTATTAGGCAAATGAGTATTTTGACCACATCATCCTCTTTATGCATGTTGTCTTACTCCAAGCTGTATAGGCTCGAAAGCCTACTACCAATTAAGCATATTAGGTGATGTGCATCTCTGTAATGAGAAGGGGTGTGGTCTAATGACATCAACACCCTATATCAGGTGTGCATAATTATTAGGCAACTTCCTTTCCGTTGGCAAAATGGGTCAAAAGAAGGACTTGACAGGCTCAGAAAAGTCAAAAATAGTGAGATATCTTGCAGAGGGATGCAGCACTCTTAAAATTGCAAAGCTTCTGAAGCGTGATCATCGAACAATCAAGCGTTTCCTTCAAAATAGTCAACAGGGTCGCAAGAAGCGTGTGGAAAAACCAAGGCGCAAAATAACTGCCCATGAACTGAGAAAAGTCAAGCGTGCAGCTGCCAAGATGCCACTTGCCACCAGTTTGGCCATATTTCAGAGCTGCAACATCACTGGAGTGCCCAAAAGCACAAGGTGTGCAATACTCAGAGACATGGCCAAGGTAAGAAAGGCTGAAAGACGACCACCACTGAACAAGACACACAAGCTGAAACGTCAAGACTGGGCCAAGAAATATCTCAAGACTGATTTTTCTAAGGTTTTATGGACTGATGAAATGAGAGTGAGTCTTGATGGGCTAGATGGATGGGCCCGTGGCTGGATTGGTAAAGGGCAGAGAGCTCCAGTCCGACTCAGACGCCAGCAAGGTGGAGGTGGAGTACTGGTTTGGGCTGGTATCATCAAAGATGAGCTTGTGGGGCCTTTTCGGGTTGAGGATAGAGTCAAGCTCAACTCCCAGTCCTACTGCCAGTTTCTGGAAGACACCTTCTTCAAGCAGTGGTACAGGAAGAAGTCTGCATCCTTCAAGAAAAACATGATTTTCATGCAGGACAATGCTCCATCACACGCGTCCAAGTACTCCACAGTGTGGCTGGCAAGAAAGGGTATAAAAGAAGAAAATCTAATGACATGGCCTCCTTGTTCACCTGATCTGAACCCCATTGAGAACCTGTGGTCCATCATCAAATGTGAGATTTACAAGGAGGGAAAACAGTACACCTCTCTGAACAGTGTCTGGGAGGCTGTGGTTGCTGCTGCACGCAATGTTGATGGTGAACAGATCAAAACACTGACAGAATCCATGGATGGCAGGCTTTTGAGTGTCCTTGCAAAGAAAGGTGGCTATATTGGTCACTGATTTGTTTTTGTTTTTGAATGTCAGAAATGTATATTTGTGAATGTTGAGATGTTATATTCGTTTCACTGGTAAAAATAAATAATTTAAATAGGTATATATTTGTTTTTTGTTAAGTTGCCTAATAATTATGCACAGTAATAGTCCCCTGCACACACAGATATCCCCCTAAAATAGCTAAAACTAAAAACAAACTAAAAACTACTTCCAAAAATATTCAGCTTTGATATTAATGAGTTTTTTGGGTTCATTGAGAACATGCTTGTTGTTCAATAATAAAATTAATCCTCAAAAATACAACTTGCCTAATAATTCTGCACTCCCTGTATTTATCTTGTTATTTGCAAAAAGCACTTCAGCTGCATCCTGCGCTTTAGATAATACTGCCTCTTTTTCTTGAAAGTTAAGAAAGCAACAGATAATGTCCCTAGGGGGCTCTGAGGGTTTAGGGCGCGGGCGGAGAGCACGGTGGGCCCTTTCTATTATAACAGGCAAGGGGTGTTCCGGGCCTAGAAGATCTTAACATATATTCTTTATATCCTCAGGTATATCAGAGGCTAGGACTGTCTCCGGGACTCCACAGAACCTTATATTGTTTCTCCTTCCATGGTTCTCCTGGTCTTCCAGTGCTGTGTGGACCATATTAAGGTAAATTTGGCACTTCTGCAGGCTGTTAGAGTGTCACGCCGGTGACAGGTTTGAGAAGGTCTGAAAGATTATCTGCACATTAGTTATCAGACAGCCTCTTTTGGTTTCACTTTGTCTGTGTGTTGCTGGTATGTCCACACCCCCTGTTCAGGTGTGGATCATGTGACCTTCACCTCCCCCTATTTAGTCTGACTTTACCCATCACTCCTTGGTCTGGATAGCTTCATTTGTTTTTTTGGAAGAGTTGGAGTGTGGTTCGTGGTGAAGTCCTGTTCGTCCATCATCCATCAGCCTCAGAAGTTAAGTGTTCCGCTTGTTGTGTTTTCTATCCCCCCCTACCTTTGCTGTTTACTAGGCCTCAGAGAGACGCTGGTTCCTTCACCAGGGAAGGAGCGGGTTGTCTCTGCCCTGTCATTACTATTAGGGCATCTGAGGGCCACCAGGGTTTTCTAGGTTCCTGTGTATGGGCATCTCTACCATCGAGAGGTGCCCATACGGATAGAAATTAGGGCCAGGAGCAGGGTTTTATAGTTGGTGACCCTTTTCCTTCCCTAGCGGTGAGGCCTAGTGTATTTTCCCTTCCTTCTTGTTGTCTTTTGGTGTTCTCCCCTACAACATCCGTGACATGGAGGTAGCGTGTTGAAAGTCCAATATGGCGGACTGTGTTGTCTCCAGGGTCTCCACTCTAGTCCCAACATGGATAATGTCTTGGCAGAGGGAGGAGAGCTCGTTAAGGACCAGCTCCATGGCTCTAGCTAGAGCCGTCTTTAGAAATTTCTGTCTGTCTGTCAGCCCTATGCTCTGGTGAAATCTCGCGCCTTTCAGTACTCGGCGCAGGCGCGGTGAGAATGCTGGCAGTCTGCGAGCATCTTTCCCTCACCTCGCCTGCGCTGAATGCTGAACGGCGCGAGATTTCACCAGAGCACAGGGCTGGCAGACAGATTAGGACTTGGAGAGAGGCGACAAAGGTGGGAGAACGGAGCCTCTAGGAGCAGGAACAACGCCCCCCCCCTGCTCCTAGAGTCTAATTAGCATATTATAAAAGTTAGATTTCTGGCGTAACGGGGGCATGGATAAAAGTAGGAATAGGCTAGTTAGGTTTTTGCTGACATTAGCACATCACTAATGTCAGCTAACTTAAAGGGATTCTGTCATCAGATTTTACCCCTATAACCTAAACATATGCTCATGTCCAGACTAATAAGAAGAATCCTAAGCTGGCCTTATTAAACCTCACCGTGGCTCTATTTGCCCAAAAAACTTTGTTTTTGGTGATTCATCCTGCCTCCTGGTGGCTTTCCCCTTCCTACCAACAATCTGTCGTTTTCATGTGGTGTGTAGAATAGGTATTTATAACGAGGTAATCATTACTTGAGGCTCTCCTTTGAAGCCTCTGATTGGAAAGACATTTCATTTTGAACATTTCTTTCATACAGTGTTGCCAAGCTAATCTAAAGGTCCCATCACGCCGAGGTGAGAAGACACTATGGCTTGTAAAGAGCTCAGGGTGACATGAACTGATCATACTCTACTTCTTTTTTTTTTCCCCCGAGAATAAATGGCAAGAAAAAAAAGACAAGAAATATGACTTTTGTATATTTGCAGATATAAGGGAGTAATCTATTATCCTGAAATACGCCTATATTAGGGGTATTTCTGGCAAGTATTGGCACCACAATCTGCGTCATTTCCCCGCTCACACCAGGTCTAAAAAAGTGGACGGGGAAGGGGACGGGCCATAGGTGCCCTCCTGAATTCAACTATATCGACGTCCTCAGGATGGAAATACAGCTGAATATAGAGGTGTGGCACTATTTTGTGCGGCACTGTGGTATTTGGTTCAGCAGGGGAGGTATATTGCTCTGCACTACAGTATTGCTGGTCCTGCCTACTTCTGTTGTCCCTGCCTAATTATGTTGCCCCGTCTTTTGTCAAATTGGACCCACCTGCAACATGGGTCCATTTTTACCTTTTTTTCCAGGGCCACTTTTAGTTCCCAGTCTGCCCCTGGGTTGGCGGGATAGATAGCTGTGGGCTGAATGCTGTTATGGGTATATGGGCACCTTAAAGGGGTTTTCTCATCTCGCCATTGCTAAGGCAAGATGAGACTAAACCCTGAACACTAGTCTTAAGTTAGGGAAACCTCATAGCTTGCTTTTCTGCGTTGTTTCCGCGTTGTTCCCGACCATCTGGTAGTCTGGGCTTAGTCTCATCTCACCTTAGTAATGTTTTTTTGTAGGACTGTGCCCTTCGGGATCCTCTTAGTACTGTTACATAAGTCCCATCACAAGGCCATATCTTCATGGGTACCTGATGCATCAAACATTTTGCATGGCCCCTTGTGCAATCCTTTGGAAAGTCTCAGCCTATATATCAGCCTGTGCTTAAGAACTGCTGCTTTTCCACAGCGTTTCCAAAATATTCTTTGTTTCAGCATCTGTTTCTCGGATTATTATAAAACAGGCTGTATGGGGGCTTTTATTCCACAGAAATAGATTAATAAATATTTCTTACAAAAAAATGATGATAAATGTATCCAGATGGTTTCTCAGAAACAGGGAATATTTTTGCTCAATGTCTGCTATTTGAGCACTTGGTGTCCTTATTAGAAAGTGTCTTGTGTTAATTTAACTTTTAACCCTTTCAGCCCGGAGTTTTTTTTGTTTTTGCATTTTCGTTTTGAGCTCCCTGCCTTCCCCGAGCTGTATGAGAGCTTGTTTTTTGCAGGAAAAGTTGTACTTTCCAATGCCACCATTTAATATTGCATATGATGTAGTGGGAAGCAGGAAAAAAATTCCAAATGGGGTGAAATTGCAAATCAAAAAGCAATTCTGCCACAGTTTTATGGGTTTTTTATTCACCACGTTCAATGTGCGATAAGTCTGACTAGTTACCTTCATTCTACAGGTCAGTATGAATCTGGCGATATCTTATATGTTTAGTTTTTCTTGCGTTTTGATAGTGATTAAATTATTAAAAAGTTGGAAAAAAATCAGTTTTATTTTTTTGTCGCTGTATTTTGACCCCTATAACTTTTTGGTATTTATGTGTACGGAGTTACATGGGAGCTCATTTTTTGCGGGCGATCTGAACTTTTCATTGATACCATTCTGGGGTGTGTATGATATTTTAAGCACTTTTTATAAAAAAAAATTGTAGAAAATTAAGCTACCAATAAACGAGAATCATCCATTTTGATGCTGTTTTCCGTTTCGCTGTTCGCCGTATGGTGAATTTATTTTTATATTTTTATACTATGGGTGTTTTCGCACATGGTGATACCCATGATGTGTATTTTTTTATTTTTTTTGTTCTTTTATTTTTATTTTGGGGAAAGGGGGGTGATTTGAACTTTTTATGTTTTTTTAAATTAAAAAATAAATAAAAAAATTACACTTTTTTATAGTTCTCATAGGAAACTATAACAAGCAATCATTAGATTCTATGAGAAAATTGCTAGTTTCCTATGGAGCCCTATTACAGGCAAGGGCTCCATAGGAAATATCTGCAGCAGCCTCCTGTCATTCACAAAGACGGGGGCTTCTGCATACACGCTCCGGCTCCTCCGATCGCCGCACAGGGGAGCCTAAACATCACCGGAAGCGTGCACTTCCGGAGTTTCACGCACTCAGATGTCAGGATTGATCACGGCATCTGAGGGGTTAAATGTCCGCGATCGGCATTACTGCTGGTTGCGGACATTAGCTGCAGGTGTCTGCTATGAGAAACAGCAGGCCACCCTCATCTTTAAAGACCCAGCCAACGCTGTAGGGTTAAAGATACATATCTGTTTGATCAACTTACTAGTTTACTTAGAGGGCCCTTTTCCTGGTAAAGCCATAGTTTAGGGTCTCAAACCTGATCTCAGACCCTCACCTATCAAAATCTTCGATATGTTGCCATGACATGTCAAAAGTGCTTGGAAAGTCCAGTGACTTTAACTTTTTGGAATTTTAACTTATTGATGTGTTTTTTTTATAGTATAAGGATATTAATCTAGCTCTGGCTCTGGGTTCTTAGGGTTAATTCACACATCCGTGTGTGTTTTGCGGATCCGCAAAACACGGACACCGGCAATGTACGTTCCGCATTTTGCGGACCGCACATCGCTGACACTTAATAGAAAATGCCTAATCTTGTCCGCAATTGCGGACAAGAATAGGACATGTTTTATTTTTTTCGGGAACGGAGTTGCGGACCCGGAAATGCGGATCCGCATTTCCGGATCCGGGCAGCACATCGTGTGGCCCCATAGAAATGAATGTGTCTGCTATTCCGTTCGCAAAATGCGGAACAGAATTGCGGACGTGTGAATGCACCCTAAGGCTAGGTTCACACGGGCGAGATTTCCGCGCGGGTGCAATGCGTGAAGTGAACGCATTGCACCCGCACTGAATCCGGACCAATTCACTTCTATGGGGCTGTGCACATGAGCGGTAATTTTCACGCATCACTTGTGCGTTGCGTGAAAATCGCAGCATGCTCTATATTGTGCGTTTATCACGCAACGCAGGCCTCATAGAAGTGAATGGGGCTGCGTTAAAATCGCAAGCATCCAAAAGCAAGTGCGGATGCGTTGTGATTTTCACGCATGGTTGCTAAGGTTACAGTCTATTCACTGTATTATTTTCCCTTATAACATGGTTATAAGGGGAAATAATAGCATTCTTTAATACAGAATGCTTAGTAGAAGGTCAATTGAGGGTTAAAAAATATATAAAAATTACCTCACCTCCTCCTCTTGATCGCGTATTTGCAGATTTTTTCTTACTTTTTTAATCATGAGCTGCCGGCTAAAGGACCTGTGGTGACGTCACATCACATGGTCCATCACCGTGGTGATGGACCATGTGATTGGACCATGTGATGAGCTCAGTCACGTCACCACAGGTCCTTTGACAGGTCCTGAAGAAAGAACAGGAGACCGGCAGCTACGCGATCAATTGGAGGAGGAGAGTTAATTTTTTATTTAAGAAAAATAATAATTTAACCCTCAATTGAACTTCTACTAAGCATTCTGTATTCAGAATGCTATTATTTTCCCTTATAACCATGTTATAAGGGAAAATAATTACATCTACACAACCTTGAATCCAAACCTGAACTTCAGTGAAGAAGTTCGGGTCTGGGTGCCACATTCAGTTTTTTATCCCGCAATTGGGTACCTACTCGTGCGGGTTTGCCGCAATGCACCCAGGACGCATCTTGAGCCAAAATGTGATGCCCTTGTGAACCCAGCCTTAGAGTGCTTCTGTCACCAGAATCATTGTAGTGAAACAGGCTGACCTGCGACGTGTGCACAGGTCAGCAGAAACTAGCAGTCATGGTCTCATCCCCATCTGTGGCTTTATTTCTGAGAAAACGGAACTTTTAATTTATGCAAATGAGCCTCTAGGAGCAACAGGGGTGTTTCCCTTACTCCTAGAGGTAAAGATGATTAAACCTGACTTTGACTTCTCCTAGTCTGGCACCTTTGCAGTGCGTTTCAGTAGCCAGCGCAGGCACAGTACAAGAGAGACACTCCATGCTGACAGTTCCCTGGGCCTCCTGGTGGTCTCTGTTCTAACAGCTCTAGAGATGTAGTGTCAACTCGACCTTTAATCAAGGCAGCCAATCACAGGCTGCAGTAGTGACCTCAGTGCTGTTGACCCGCCACTACTATGGCCAGGGATTGGCTGCAGTGGTCACATGTTTATGTCCACATCATTGCTGGGACACAAGGGAGACATTGGCAGGGGTGCAGCATGAGGTTAGTAAGGCGAGTATGACTACTTTCCTTATTTTATATGATTATCAGCTGTTTCTGGTGTTGGAAAACCCCTTTAGGCCGGTAGTATGTAGTGGCTGTGATGCAGCTGACCATCCTGCCCACTCATTGAGGGCAATGACTGTTTTTGAAGATACTACCTGCCTTAACCCACAAATTTATGCAACCTTTAGCTATGGCGGACAGGTGAGGTTTTTGCCGCATGTGGCAGCCCCATCACAGCTGCTATGTGGAAACCTATCCTGTGATGGTCTGAGGGTGCTTGGGACGGGGAGTATAAGGAATCGTAAGGAACCATAATCTCACGCACACAGCCTCTCAGACAGCCACATACATGTGCACGCATGAAGAACTGTGAGAAATGGCCTCATCACCAGTCATAGATAGGCAAGATGACAGCTAGCTAGATCAATGATGGAAATATAATGGAAATTCCCCGATCTTCTTAAAGGATCTACAAGATATAACAAAGAGTTATTAATAACCTAGAACTGTCAGAAATAACGCAGTAATATAATCAATGTATCCTTTTAAAATGAATAAGTAGAGATGAATCCTGATTATAATGATCATAAAAGCATTTTAGAGACCGCTGAGACCAATTTGGAGGAATAAAGATCTTTTAAAATACCAGCAGGGAAAGGAAAAGGCTGAAGACAGCTCTACAATCAAGAAAATAAGGACACACTAAGAGAACCAAAGTGCTGAAAATTACATAAGTGTACCAGAACGGACTGAACCTGACATGAGGTCAAAAGCGGCACAAAAAATGATCTTACATTTTTGCCATCTATAACTAGTAATAAGACGGTGGCTCAAAATCACTGACTGAACACTGACAGTGTGAATAAGGCATAACACATTAGCCAGTAGACCGTTCTGTATTTACAAAGTAATTTCCCGGAAATAAGATTATGTGGAAATACTAATTACAGAGTTGTCCTATGAAGAAGGTATGCTAATTAGCTCTTATCAGGCTCTGCCTTGGATGCCATCTGAAGCTACGTTATATCTGGTGACATCAGAGGCTAGGCTGGCTGAGAGCTCATTTGCATCCCTTTCTTCTCAGAACTCCAGAGGAGCACGACTGGCCTCTAAGCCTACTCATCCTGATTAGGGTGCTCTCTCAGTAAGGAGAAATAGTACCCTTCAAATCCTAACCTAGGCCTCTCAGCCAGTTAAGCCACTACCCTCTGCTCTGTACTGATGAGGGGCAATCAACCTGAAATAGCTATCTGGTGTGTTTTACAACCATCTTGCCTCGGAGTGGTCTCAGGTGGGGGCAGTACGGATACCACGGGAATCAATATCCTTATTAGGGGGAGTGCTTTCACGCTTGATTCTGTCCATGAGTTCATGTGCGGTAGGGTACTGGCTGGAGATGGCTCATGGGCAGGGGAACCGGTTGGGCTCATCCGTGTGTACGTGCCCCTGGTCAGGAGAAAACGCTTGGAGCTTCCTGTGGATCCAGCTTGTCACCACAGTGCTGTATATAGTCTAGGATCTGTGCCTATGCATTACATAGATAAGTGATAATTACATAGATAATAGATAATACAGAAGTTACTCAGTGTGCATTGCGTTTTCGTTTGTCCGCATGGCCGGGCCGCAAAAAAGTTGTGCATGTCCTATTATTGTCCGCAAATCACGGTCCAAGGTTGCATTCAAGTCAATGGGTCCTCAAAAAATACGTAACGCACATGGAACACATCCGTATGTCATCCGTATTTTGCAGCTCCATACTGTAGAAATGCAATGCCCAGCCCATATTGCTCATGTGTTTGGTGATTAATAAGTTACTGTTTCTGTATACTATCAACAAAAAACGGATCAAATACGAACAGAAGAGGACTTAAATCAGAGAGAAAAAAACCTCGGATCAGTGGAAAACGGACCGCAAAACAACAATGGTCGTGTGCATGAGCCCTAATGCTGAGTTCACATTTTGGTCAGTTATTTCCATCAGTTATTGTGAGCCAAAACCAGTAGTGAAGCCTCCTCAGAGGTAAGGTATAATGGAAAGTTTTGCACCTGTTCTGTGTTTTCGACCCGCACCTGGTTTTGGCTCACAATAACTGATGGAAATAACTGATCAAATAATTGAAGTGTGAACTCAGCCAATAAGATGAGCTGTTGTAGTTACACTACACCACCTCTACAAGTTAGGCCTCATGCACCCGACTGTGCCGCAAAAAATGGAAGACGCCCGTCTGCCTTCCGTAATTAACGGAACGGGCGGCCCATTGTAGACATGCCTATAGGACATGTTATTTTTTTTTCCGGGACACGGAACGGAGCAACGGATGCGGACAGCACTGTGGCTCAGATGCGGACCATAACTACAGTCATGTGCATTCGGCCTTAGACTGTTTGTAGCCTCTTCAAATAGCTGCTCAGTGGGGGACCCGGATGCCGGATCCCTACAGATCTAATGTTGATGACCTATCCTGAGGATAAGTTATCAGTATACTAGCACTGCATAACCTCTTTAGGCCTTATGCACACAAACTTTTTCCGTTCCGTTATTTTTTTTTTTCATTTTAACGGGTCTGCAAAAAAAATTGAATGTACTCCGTATGCATTCCGTTTCCATTTTTCTGTTTTTCTGTTTCGTTGAGAGATAGAACATGTCCTATTATTGCCCCCATAACGGACAAGGATAGTACTGCTTACTGTTCTATTAGGGGCCAGATGTTCAGTTCTGCAAAAAAAGGAATGCACACGGATGTATTCCGTATTTTTTGCGGATCAGTTTTTTGTGGACTGCAAAGCACTGAAAAAGCAATACGGTTGTGTGCAATAGGCCTTAAAGAGATGACATTGGAGGTGCAGGTTTTACAGTTGCTTTCTCTATTAAATAAAAGCACACAAATCCTGAATCGCAACTCGATGGAAATAACTTTTGGAAGATGCGTTATAGAGTCGTATGAAGCTGGAAAAGGCTATAAAAACATTGCTGTCAGTCTGTGGTTTAACGAATTATTTCAAAATGGCGAAATTTCTGGACTCTTTTTTTTTTTTTTTTTTCCTAGGATTGGGTGCCCAGTTAAGATCTCTCCAAGAGGACTAGTTTGTCCAAGGACACCTAGATGTCCCACAATGCTTCTGGGAAAACACTCTATCACAACCTTTGGCTTATTGCGCTAGGAATGGCATTTTCTTCTCCTACCTTCAGAATGGAGAACATGAGCAGCCCTGCATGTCAAATCTGACAGAACTGCTGACATAGACTCCACATTTTGTTAACATTTATAACTGCTTTCTTCGGGAGAACACGGCTGGAGCTTGGCTTGAAGAGGTTGGAAAACACTCATCTAAAGAAAGCAGGATCCACATATTTGCCGTTGGCTTGCAGTGTATTCTTAGACAGTGATGGTCAGTTCGCAGTGTTCGCCAGCGAACACATGCGGGCTGCCATCTTTAGCAAGGTAGACTCACCCGTCCGGCGATGCACAGGTAAGCCCTTACCTGTGCCGGGAGCCGGTCTGAAATCAAATGCAGTCACCGGGAGCAGGCAGTTCCGAGAAACACCCCGATGAAGGCCCCCGGCGGCTGTTCTCGGAACTGCCTGCTCCCGGTGACTGCATTTGGGCTTAAGGGCTTACCTGTAAATCGGCGGACGGATATGTCTACCTTACTAAAGATGGCAACCCGCATGTGTTCGCTGGCAAACACTGCGAACTGACCATCACTGGTCTTGGGTTGTTGCAGTGAACTGGTCTAAGAAAATTTTTATTTTATTTTTCAGAAACCTGTAGGAGACAGCAGTGTCACCACACATCAGGACTGCAAGTGAAAATTCACATGAGAAATTTTTGAAAACTAATGACACTCGTACAGAAAAGCAAGACAATGTTGACCTCTGAGATGAAGATAAACTATTTTGTTGCAGAAATTTTTGAGACTGAAAATCAGTTCCCTTCAATTCAATGGCGTTATTTTGGCGGCAAGCACATAGCAAGCCCCATTCAGATGAACAGAACAAAATCTGCCATGTGTGAAGGCACCCCTAGAGAAGTGACACACGCAGTTTTTTTGCGTAAGTTTTTGCGTCAGTTTTAGGTGCCAGAAGTGGATCCAGCAGGAAGGAAGGAGAAGTACAAGTCCTTACTTTAATATTTCTCATCCTCTCTCATTCCTCTTCTGGCTATGGTTCAAAAAACTGCCTAAAAAACTGTGAGTGATGCCCCCAGAGTGTATAAATGGAGCACACCCTGCAAGGATATGAGGGTGTATGGGAGGTTGAATGTCCAGACAGTTTTCAGCTGGAAGTTTAATAATCTTTCTGGGATCAGTTCTATTAGGCCTCATGCACACGAACGTATTTTTTAACGTCCCGCAAAACGTGGTTCCGTTGTACCGTGATCCGTGCCCGTTTTTTCTTCCGTGGGTCTGCCGTGATTTTTGGAGGATCCACGGACATGAAAAATGAAATAAAAATCTAAGTCAAGTTTGCCATTGAAATGATAGGAAAAAACGGACACGGATCACGGACACGGATCACGGACACGGATGACAATCTTGGGTGCATCCGTGATTTTCACGGACCCATTGACTTGAATGGGCCTGTGAACCGTTGGCCGTGAAAAAAATAGGACAGGTCATATTTTTTTCACGGCCTAGAAACACGGGTCACGGGCACGGTGTAAAAACGGTGCACAAGCCGAGTTTTCAACGGCCCCATTGAAAGTCAATGGAGCCGCAGAAAAAAACGTCTAACGGCACAACGGCCACGGGTGCACACAACGGTCGTGTGCATGAGGCCTAAAGGTCAGTATAATATTAGAATGTCAGCCAAGGATGGTTAATTAAGATTATAATACTGAAATCATACACACTATGGAGATGACAGAAAACAGCTGGCAGAAGTCAAGGCTGCTACACTATGTTATTATGTCTTCAGATGAAATCAGCGCTATGCAGAATCTGTTACATCAATTAGTATGCATCCAACGGAGGTTAAAAACTCACCCAACCACAGAAAGTTTGGTAATAAAGTACAAGATGATGCATCTCTAATTATGAGCTGACTTGGAAGCAAGATGAGAATCAAGCACCTGTATGCCACAAAACAGAATAACAGTTCATATACTGAGAAGTCAGGTGTATTACATACAAGTAGCAATTAAGGCCAGGTGCCAGTGATGGCTTGAAAATGTGTTTCATGTCAACTTTTCTTATCATTTTGTTATATTAGGCTACTTTCACACTGGCGTTTTAGCTTTCTGTTTGTGAGATCCGTTCAGGGCTCCCACAAGCGGCCCAAAACGGATCAGTTTTGCCCTAATGCATTCTGAATGGAAAAGGATCCGCTCATTGTATCAGTTTGCCTCCGTTCAGTCACCATTCTGCTCTGGAGGCTGCCTGCAGCGTTTTGCTGTCCGCCTGATGAAGCGGAGCCAAACTGCACACAATGTAAATCAATAGGGACGGATCCGTTTTCTCTGACACAATCTGGCACAATAGAAAACACATCCGTCCACCTTTGACTTTCAATGGTGTTCAAGACTGATCCGTCATGGCTATATAAGACATAATACAACCGGATCTGTTCATGCCGGATGCATGCGGTTGTATTATTGTAAGGGTACTTTCATATTAGCGGCAGAGGAGTCCGGCAGGCTGTTCCGGCAGGTCCACGTGTGCCCCCGGAGTGCCGCTCTGTCCACATTGACTATAATTGGGGTGGGGGCGAAGTTACGGCAGCGCACGGCGAGAGGCAGCCGGACAAAAAGTACGACATGCAGTTCTTTTAGTCCAGCCGCCTCTCGCCGTGCACTCCCAAGACCCATAACTTTTTTATTTTTCTTTCTATCAAGTTGTTGGATGGCTAATTTTTTTGCGGGACAACTTGTAGTTATCATTGGTATCATTTTGGAGTAAAGTATGCTTTTTGATAGCTTGTTATTACGTTTTTTCAGTGGCAACCAAGAATAAATGAGCAATTCTGTCATTTAATTTTTATCTATTTTTTTACAGCGTTCACCGTAGGGGATAATTTACATGATATTTACATAGTCTGGGTTGCTACAGATGCGGCTAAGTCTGCTCCCTCTGTCAGCACTTTACATGCGGTGGGTGCCATTGCCCAGCCTGGATCGGCACTCCTGTTGGTCTGGGCTGTTAGAGCAGGACCGCGGCTCTCATGTGAGAGCCAGGTCCCCGTTCCCTGCTGCATGCGGGACCCGTGCAGCGCTTAGACTGGGCTATCTCCAGACGGGCGTGATCCTTAAAAAACAAACTCTTATTAAAGATACCATTACAAATGTGTGTGAACACACTAAAGAAAGAAAAAAATATATATAATCATAAAGAAAAAGTCCTATGTGGTATAGGATGATAATAGATATCAAGTATAGGTCAGTGGAACCAATATAGGGAATGGAATAATCTCTCCCTGATAAACCCTATATAGTCCTCAGCCCAGGTATACCCCCTGTCCTTGTTCCTAACCTAAGGTACCACTTGGAACCGAACCCGAGTACGGGAAATGTTTTTTAACAGTACAAATTAATTTATGAAGTTATTACCCGAAGTCTCGCGAGACTTTGCAAAGTAAAAACTTTGGCTCATAGGAGCCAATACATTCTGATACTATAGACTGGATGGAACCGGCACTCAAAACAATCGGATTGCACGTGGAAATTGAATAAAAATGTATTAAACAATCAACACTATATACTAGATGCACCAAGGTAAAATTCATATAAAATATATAAAAAATATAATAAAAAGCATATATCTCAGTGTTAGCCAAGCGAGTGGAGTTTTCTTAGGGCACAGAGGTCTGAAGTGCTACGCACAGAGGGCTGCATCCGTGTCCCCCCAATTGGGTAGGCTATTGGATCACAGTCGTCCGTGACGGAGCTACACAGAGCTGATTGAATATTGTGCTTGAAATAGTCGCAGGTATTATTCACATATAAATTTCACATAAGCTTAAATGCATGTAGATAAAATCTTGTGCCACCGTATAGGGTAGAGAAAAGGTATTTGAAGGTGAACTGAGTTCAATTATCCATCACCTATAGTGGTCTCAATTTCTGAGTAAACTGGAGGTGAGAAAGTCACTAGTCCAGCACGTCTGATGTCACCGTGCATATGCCGCCTTGCGTACAGCGGTTCAGTATGGTTCCACTTGAGTTAATGTTACTCACTGTTTCCCGTGTGAATTCACTCGGTTAGGTCTGCGGGAGGTTTTCTGTCGTGGCGTCCCACGCTTCAGTCTTTCCCCGCTGTATTAGTGTCGGGTCCGGTTGTCTGTTTGGATCCCGTCTGTACTCTCGTGGGAGACCTATGTCAGCTGTTTCACTTACGTGAATTTCACAGCGCTTCTTGGTCTTACGTGAGTAAGTGGATGAACTTTTAGTACATGGCCATGTACCGCTGCGATAGTTCTTTCACAGGTAATACGCCCAGACGCGTTTCGAGATATCTTATCTCTTCCTCAGTGGGTATGACCTGTGAGCTCTGGTCTCGCTTTTTGTATGTTCTCATCTCAATTGGATAATTGATTTCACCTGTCCCAAAGCTTGTGTGGGAAAATGGAGCCTTGCTTTTCGTTGACCTTTACTTTTTCATATGTTGTTTCTACCTAAAACCCCTCTTTCGGTGGCAATTTAGCGATACCTTTCTGATAGTGTCCAGTCTCTCTGTATACATATACGCATACCTGTATCGGTTATACAATCGAATATGGGAGATATATATGACTACATAAAATACATACAACCAGATAAAATACATAAAATAGGGATGTGTCAAAAAAGAGACACTTCTTAGTTATATTAATATAGAAGGCAGTATCTTATAATGCAAGGGAATGTTATTATGTCAGCATTGTGTGGTAAATGGTTGTACATTTACGTGTCTTACTATACTGGTATCCACAGTATTATCAAAGAGGATTTTGATCCTGAGTGGTGAATATCGATCTATATCCTCTTGAGGGCTGATTAATTCGATATTAGAGTACTATTGTGATTTTAATTTATTTATAATTTTCAAGGAATGGTAAATCTGTTTCTCTTTCTTATATGTATCCTTCTCTATAATCTTTATTCCTCAGTTTTGATATAATTTCTTTTTGCTATTGCGTTATTTTTCTTTTTATATTGCGTTTTTTTATATTGCGTTTTTTTTTAAAAGTGTTCATGCGGTTTTTATTAGAATGCGTTTTTTTATAAAATTTTTTATTTTATTTATTTTTTTTATTTGTTTTTATATACAGAAGGTCCTATTTCCCTTCTAGTGGAGAAGTTTTTCAGCTCAATCGGAGATATAATATTTTCATTTTGCTATATATGGAGAATCATTACTCCCTTTTTAATAGTCAATTTTTATTTTCCGTCCATACTACTGTGGATGAATTTATATTTATGCTCACTTTTGTTTTCCTCCGGTATTTTATTTAAGACTTATAATTTAGATGAAGCCAAAAATTTCCAAATCAGAATTTAACCCTGCAGGGAGAAGGCTGCCCAAATCATAAATCCTTCTGGACTCAGCCCGTGACATTCTCATGATGTGGTTACCTCCTCTCCAGTGTATGTCCACCTTTTCCAGGGCCACAAAAGAGAAACCCTTGGGGTCACTGTTATGCACCATTTTAAAGTGCTTAGATAGAGAATGGTTTTCATATCCTTTTCTGATATTGTTTAGATGTTCTGTGATCCTCACTCGCAGGGGTCTCTTAGTTCTGCCAATATATTGTTTTTGGCAGGGGCACTGGAAAAGGTAGACAACACTGGAGGAGTCACAAGTCAAACAGCCCTTAATGTCTAACGTAAATTGGTTCTGAGTGGATTGTACCCTACTTATCTTTTTTGGGAATGTTGAGTGTTTACACCCCGAACACCTCCCACATCTGTAGAACCCATTCATCTTCAGCCATTTTTGAAGTGTAGGTGCATCTTTTTTCTTGTGATTGGTTATTGAAGGTGCTATTTTTAAACCTAAATTTGGTGCTTTAGTGAAGGTGATTAATGGGGAAGTGTGTAACATAGGTCCAATGACCTTGTCTCTTAATAGGAAGTGCCAGTGTTGGTTTATAATGTGTCGTATTTGTTTAGATTGTGAACTATAAGGTAGGATTAGTCTCAGTTCGCCTTCCTTATTTGTGTTTTTGTGCGTATTTGGCTGAAAAAAGGTTTCTCTCTCTGTTTCTCTTATTTTTTCCAGAGCATCTATCAGAACTTTTTCGGGGTAGTCCTTACATTCAAATTCTTGTTTCATTTTTAGGGCCTCCATTTCGAAATCCGCTTCCTCTGTACAGTTTCGCTTTATACGGCGGAACTGACCTGAGGGAATATTTAGCAGCCACTGGGGTAGGTGGCAGCTCATGAATGGTATAAAGCTATTTTTCGCTGTAGGTTTATAGTAAGTGTTACACCTATATTTGTTATCACATTGTGTAATCTGAATGTCCAAAAACTCTATAGATGTTTCCTTAATTTTGGACAGAAAGATCAAGTTTTTATCATTGTGATTCAGGGTCTCTAGGAATTCTTGCAATAGATGTTCATCTTTTCTCCATACAAACAGGACGTCGTCAATGTAGCGACGCCATAGGGCCAGGTCCGTCCCCAGTTTGGGGGTGATGTTTTCATGTTCCCACTGTGCCAAAAATAGATTTGCATAACTGGAGGCGAACCTGGTCCCCATGGCCGTCCCACACAGCTGCAAGTAATGATCGCCCTCAAAATAGAAATAATTATGATGGAGTATAAATTGGATCCCCATCATCAAAAATTCGATCTGTTTGGTGCATAGGGTACCATCCATTTCTAGTTGTAGTTTTACTGCTGCCATCCCTTGGTCATGTTTTATGCTGGTATAGAGGGATTGGACATCTAGTGTCCCAATAATCCAGCCTGGTTCTACGACAAGACCCTCTAACGTCCCAATAATATCTGTGGTGTCTCGAATATATGATTTGGTCCTCCTCACTACAGGCTGTAATAGTACATCAATGTACTGGGAGAGATTTGAGGTCATTGACCCTATCCCAGATATTATCGGACGTCCTGGTGGTTGTTCCAAGCATTTGTGAATTTTGGGCAGGCAGTAGAAGACTGGAAGTCTTCCCTGCGTGCCCAAAATAAAATTCCGTTCTTGGTCGGACAGTATATTGTCTCTTACACCTCTGTCACAATAGTTTGTGAGACTTTTATTAAATTCCTGTCCTGGGTCTGTCTTTAATTTTTTGTATGTAGTAGTGTCTCCCAGTTGTCTGAGACACTCATCAATATATTGTGTGGTGTTCATGACCACTATGGCCCCCCCCTTATCTGCGGGGCGTATTGTAATATTTTCTTGTTTCTGCAGTTCTTTAATAGCCCGGATTTCCCCCCCTGTTAGATTGTTCCTTTGGCTCTGTCTGTCCTTAATCCTTCTCAGATCACTCTCCACTGATCTTTGAAATGTTGCCATGTCATGGCCGATCTCATTTTTTGGGAATTTTCTTGATTTGTTCTTCAGATTGGTATGTTGAACTCCTCCCTTATTCTCATTATCATCACATATTTGAGGTTCTACTGTTATGGGGTTCTTTTGAAAGTACTTTTTTAGACATAATTTCCTCATAAATTTTTGCAGTCCTATGTATGTGTCAAATTTATTAAGTTTGGATGTGGGTGCAAATTTCAGTCCTTTATCTAGGAGTTTTATCTGTGTGTTCGTAAGTGTTGTGGAACTTATATTGACTATTGAATCTGGTACAGTTATTAATTTCTCCTTCTGTCTCTCCCCCTTCTTTCTCTGTCCTCTTATTGTTTTTCTATCTCTGGTTTTGTATATTGGTGTTGGTGGTGTTGTCTCCTGTAAGGTCGTTTGTATGGTTGTTGGTGATATACTGGAGACAGGTGCCGCTGTCTCAAATTGTACGGGTGACCTGGTGGGGTTTGTCGTGTCTGCTTCCTTACTGGTGTCTGTAAGTGTTGGTTTGGTCTTAGTGAAGGTGATCTGTGTCTTATCCGTGGTTTGTGGTGTGGTGGGGTCCTGTCTAAAAAATAGTTGTCTTGTAAAGTTTCATATCTATTGTGTGTTGATATGTTATAGCCTCCCTGACTATAGTTGTTAATTTGTCCCCCCTCCAATCCTCTCACTTGTGGATATGGTTCTCTCTCTGTGTTTAGTACCACCTCTTGCGTCTGTGGTAGGTTAACTTGAGGTTTAGAATAGTTCTTATATTTCTTTGTTTTTTTATTCATTATTTCTAATTCTGTCCTGTCTAGGCCTTTGCATAATTTTTCTTCCCATTCCTCGAATTCACTGTCTTTGGGGATTTTTTCGAGCAGCTGTTTATATTTGGCTATTTCAAGGTTTAGATTTTCTAGGATTTCCATTCTCCTTTTTATTATTACATGTATCAATGCAATAGATTGTGAGAATAACAGATTCTCCCATTCCTTGTTGAAAGATTCACAGCATAAATCTTGTGCTGGCGTTTTGTTGAGCATCAGCCCTCTAGGGATTTTCCCTTGTTCTATGAATTGTCTCAATGATCGTACCTCCCAATGCTGTCTTAGCTGTTTTTGTAGTAGGTGTTCTAATTCCTTAAATGTTTCCGATATTGTGGGTTTGACACATCCCTATTTTATGTATTTTATCTGGTTGTATGTATTTTATGTAGTCATATATATCTCCCATATTCGATTGTATAACCGATACAGGTATGCGTATATGTATACAGAGAGACTGGACACTATCAGAAAGGTATCGCTAAATTGCCACCGAAAGAGGGGTTTTAGGTAGAAACAACATATGAAAAAGTAAAGGTCAACGAAAAGCAAGGCTCCATTTTCCCACACAAGCTTTGGGACAGGTGAAATCAATTATCCAATTGAGATGAGAACATACAAAAAGCGAGACCAGAGCTCACAGGTCATACCCACTGAGGAAGAGATAAGATATCTCGAAACGCGTCTGGGCGTATTACCTGTGAAAGAACTATCGCAGCGGTACATGGCCATGTACTAAAAGTTCATCCACTTACTCACGTAAGACCAAGAAGCGCTGTGAAATTCACGTAAGTGAAACAGCTGACATAGGTCTCCCACGAGAGTACAGACGGGATCCAAACAGACAACCGGACCCGACACTAATACAGCGGGGAAAGACTGAAGCGTGGGACGCCACGACAGAAAACCTCCCGCAGACCTAACCGAGTGAATTCACACGGGAAACAGTGAGTAACATTAACTCAAGTGGAACCATACTGAACCGCTGTACGCAAGGCGGCATATGCACGGTGACATCAGACGTGCTGGACTAGTGACTTTCTCACCTCCAGTTTACTCAGAAATTGAGACCACTATAGGTGATGGATAATTGAACTCAGTTCACCTTCAAATACCTTTTCTCTACCCTATACGGTGGCACAAGATTTTATCTACATGCATTTAAGCTTATGTGAAATTTATATGTGAATAATACCTGCGACTATTTCAAGCACAATATTCAATCAGCTCTGTGTAGCTCCGTCACGGACGACTGTGATCCAATAGCCTACCCAATTGGGGGGACACGGATGCAGCCCTCTGTGCGTAGCACTTCAGACCTCTGTGCCCTAAGAAAACTCCACTCGCTTGGCTAACACTGAGATATATGCTTTTTATTATATTTTTTATATATTTTATATGAATTTTACCTTGGTGCATCTAGTATATAGTGTTGATTGTTTAATAAATTTTTATTCAATTTCCACGTGCAATCCGATTGTTTTGAGTGCAGGTTCCATCCAGTCTATACTACATTGATCAGAATCAGGGGGTTCTTCTTTGAACCTGTGCACCTGTCGTGTCGAATCACAGTGAGCCACCTGCACAGCACCCTTTGCAAACATTCTGATACTATACGGGGCGCTCACTCCGTACAGTATTAAAACGAAGTATTATGTAAATCGACTTTGGATGTTTCATCCGAAGTTGATTCACTTATCCTTACCTGTAACCTTTCTTTGCTGAGACTTAAGGAAAAATATAATCTCCCTGCTGGGGGACGAGAGAAGGAACTATTTTCAATTCTGTCATATTTTCCAGACTTTCTTTTAGAGTCCTTAAAAAATATTAATACTTCTGTTTACATCAATTTTAATGTAGTTTTTAGCTTTCTTTAATCCTAACTTGAGAAAGGTTTTAAACTGTAGACTGCTGAGATCCTTAAGTATCACCGCCATGCAGAGGAAATGTCATGTATTTTAATCTATGCAAAACAATACATATTAAACCGGCACAGCATTAGGAAATGTCTTCTGTCCCTGGTGTAGTTACTTATTTTTCAGCGGGATTCTGTATGACTTACGTCACTTGTCACTCTGAATTGTAATGTGAACTTAAATGATCCACAGTAAACTACAGGCACAGTTATCCGCCCGGAGAGAGGAATACATGAAACATCAATGTTTGTTCAATTTTTCTAAAACTACATAAGAAGAAAGAAAAGTGTTTTCCGTACAATTTGGAGTCTTTCTTATACCTGGACAACAAGAACACAAAATGCAATTTAGAAGATAACAATACAGAATGTTAAGGTATTTTGTCTAGATTGTGCAGTAAAGTACTGTCTATAGGACCCGGACTATGGGATTGTGAACATTACCTCCCAGCGGGACCATATATGTCACAAGATGATTCATGTATTCTTGTAAGAATAAAAAGATAATTTACAGCAAAGTGTCTGAATGGCTTCCTTTCAGGTAATGGACACAATTGTTAAATCTACCTAAGGAAGCAGACGTTTTGAAGATCTCACGCAAAGTTTCTAGCAGTAGGACACCAATTTAGGCACTAGTGTGATTGCATGTACCCAAGAAAAAAAAGAAAAAAAAAAGCATGTCACTAGCAGTGAAGTTCCATTGCACATGTTGGCTGTGACCAGTGTTTGGCCACAACGGTCATAGGACCAAGCCACTTTTGGTCCTGCGGGAACCAGGAGCGGAAGGGAACAGAGCAGAGGGGCGGGAAACGGAGGGACTGCCGTCTGGCAAATTTGTTTATGTAAGGACTCGTGAATGTCTGAAATGCGAAGACCTGCTGCAAGGTTCCTATAGGGTTTATTTCAAATTGGATTTAATAAACTGATGATATTTTTTTATTTGAATTGCTTTGGGAATCGATTCTAGTGCTGACCAGTGCTCCTAGGCTTGACAACCCCATTAAATTTGGTTTTCTGGTCTCCATACAGCAATGTGGTAATGTATCCTTTTGTTGGATCACATGGCCTTTCCTGTGAGTAAGGGCTCAAAAGATGCGGACAGCACAACATGTGTTGTCCGCATCCGTAGTTCTGTTCCGCGGCCCTGCAAGAAAGATAGAGCAAGTCCTATTTGTGCCTGCAATTGCAGACAAGAATAGTAATTTCTATCATAATGCTGGCCATGTGCAGACCAAAAAACACTACGGCCGTCTGAACGAGCCTTTATACTCAGTGGGAGACTGGCCCATTAGGGAGTCATCCAGTGGACCCAGGCTCTAACACAATTATAGACACAGGACACAACCCTATTTGGAGCCAATCGCTTGCCTCTGAGATCTATTTCTTATGGCATAATTCACAAATAACATGTTAGACATACTGTAAAAACATGGTCTACGGTACGGTATGTCCTGTGATAACAGCAAAGAAATCAGTGTGATTATTAGTGGACTATCAACGGAGGTAGGACCACCAGAATTATTTCCTTTTTATTACAAAAATTCACTACCATCTCCATTTCAATGGAAACAATACTCCATCATCCTGGTTTACAGGCAATAAGTATCATTTGCCATTTTGTAACTCCCATCCCTGATTTTAGGGCTAATTCACATACTTTACCTTTGTCAAACTCCTGTAGTAGTCTTCTGGTTGGATGGTACAGCTCTCATAAAGAGGAAAGTGGAGAGACTGTGAAGCAGCTCAATGTTTAGAGCGAAGAGCACTTCAGAGTGAAGCCCCTTCCCCTGGACACTTGATGTTGCAGGATCTGGCAGAAAAAAACTTGTTCACACTATGTACAGTCATGTACATAAATATTGGGACATCAACACAATTCTAACATTTCTGGCTCTATATACCACCACGATGGATTTGAAATGAAACAAACTAGATGTGCTTTGCCTGCAGACTGTCAGCTTTAATTTCGGGGTATTTACATCCAAATCAGGTGAACGGTGTAGGAATTACAACAGTTTGCATGTGTGCCTCCCACTTGTTAAGGGACCAAAAGTAATGGGACAGAATAATAATCATAGATCAAACTTTCACTTTTTAATACTTGGTTGCAAATCCTTTGCAGTCAATTACAGCCTGAAGTCTGGAACGCATAGACATCACCAGACGCTGGGTTTCATCCCTGGTGATGCTCTGCCAGGCCTCTACTGCAACTGTCTTCAGTTCCTATTAAGTTCTCCTGAGATTCTTACCATACAATATCGATTCGCAACAATATTCAAATTGAACATCGAGTGAGATACTAGTGCTGGCCTTAATTAAGCGGTCATATTGAATTTACTCTCCATCTGAAAATTTACCCTCCATCCGAAAGTATCGCTCTATTGGAGTTAGATTGTGAATAGCTGTAAGATCTTGCATTTATACTCCTCATCTGCATTTGTACCCCTCATCTGAAATATCCGCGAACTAAGCGGCCACATTGAATTTACTCTCCATTTGAATTATCGCTGCAATATGGTCTGATTGCGAATACATGTAAGAACTGGGGAACCATTCAGCCATTGTGTACTCATATACAGAATACATTTATTTTCTCATTCGAATATTTTTTTTCATCCAAAACATTTTTTCCATTCGATTTATCGCTCTATTAAGGTCTGTTTGCAAATTTTTGCAACAATTTAGCTTTCTTGTACCAGTACAAATTGATTCATTGTAACCAATCTGGATACTAGATCACACGCTTTCAGATTCAAGTGGCTTAGTATATTTTATTGTAATTTCTGTAGTATTGGCGAATACTTATATTTTATTATGTCTGTTATTAATTTGAATACATTTTAATCTGATACGAATATTCTGCGTGACCCATGTAAATCGTGAGTGCCGATCATAAATTTTTTTCCTGTCTTCAGTTCCTGCTTGTTCTTGGGGCATTTTGCCTTCAGTTTTGTCTTCAGCAAGTGAAATGCATGCTCAATCGGATTCAGGTGATTGACTTGGCTGTTGCATAACATTCCACTTCTTTCCCTTAAAAAACTCTTTGGTTGCTTTTGCAGTATGCTTTGGGTCATTGTCCATCTGCACTGTGAAGCGCCGTCCAATGAGTTCTGAAGCATTTGGCTGAATATGAACAGATAATATTGTCCAAAACACTTGAGAATTCATCCTGCTGCTTTTGTCAGCAGTCACATCATCAATAAATACAAGAGAACCAGTTCCATTGGCAGCCATACATGCCCACGCTATGACACCACCACCACCATGCTTCACTGATGAGGTGGTATGCTTAGGATCATGAGCAGTTCCTTTCCTTCTCCATACTCTTCTCTTCCCATCACTCTGGTACAAGTTGATCTTGGTCTCATCTGTCCATAGGATGTTGTTCCAGAACTGTGAAGGCTTTTTTAGATGTCGTTTGGCAAACTCTAATCTGGCATTCCTGTTTTTGAGGCTCACCAATGGTTTGCATCTTGTGGTGAACCCTCTGTATTCACTCTGGTGAAGCCTTCTCTTAATTGTTGACTTTGACACACATACACCTACCTCCTGGAGAGTGTTCTTGATCTGGCCAACTGTTGTGAAGGGCGTTTTCTTCACCAGGGAAAGAATTCTTCGGTCATCCACCACAGTCGTTTTCCGTGGTCTTCCGGGTCTTTTGGTGTTGCTGAGCTCACCGATGCGTTCCTTCTTTTTAAGAATGTTCCAAACAGTTGTTTTGGCCACGCCTAATGTTTTTGCTATCTCTCTGATGGGTTTGTTTTGTTTTTTTCAGCCTAATGATGGCTTGTTTCACTGATAGTGACAGCTCTTTGGATCACATCTTGAGAGTTGACAGCAACAGATTCCAAATGCAAATAGCACACTTGAAATAAACTCTGGACCTTTTATCTGCTCATTGTAATTGGGATAATGAGGGAATAACACACACCTGGCCATGGAACAGCTGAGAAGCCAATTGTCCCATTACTTTTGGTCCCTTAACAAGTGGGAGGCACATATGCAAACTGTTGTAATTCCTACACCGTTCACCTGATTTGGATGTAAATACCCTCAAATTAAAGCGGACAGTCTGCAGTTAACCCCTTAGGGACATAGCCTTATTTCACCTTAAGGACCAGGCCATTTTTTTGCAAATCTGACCAGCGTCACTTTAAGTGCTAATACCTTTAAAACGCTTTGACTTATCCAGGCCATTCAGAGATAGTTTTTTCGTCACATATTGTACTTCATGACACTGGTAAAATGAAGTCCCAAAAATTATTTTTTTTGCATAAAAAAATACCTAATTTACCAAACATTTGGAAAAATTTGCAAATTTCAAAGTTTCAGTTTCTCTACTTCTGTAATACATAGTAATACCCCCAAAAATTGTGATTACTTTACATTCTTCATATGTCTACTTCATGTTTGAATTATTTTGGGAATGATATTTCATTTTTTGGGGATGTTACAAGGCTTAGAAGTTTTGAAGCAAATCTTAAAAAATTTAAGAAATTTACAAAAACCCAATTTTTAGGGACCACTACAGGTCTTACATAATAGAAACCACCCACAAATGACCCCATCTAAGAAACTACACACCTCAAGGTATTCAAAACTGATTTTACATACATTGTTAACCCTTTAGGTGTTTCACAAGAGTTATTGGCAAATGGGGATGAAATTTGAGAATTTCATTTTTTTGTCTAATTTTCCATTTTAACCCATTTTTTCCACTAACAAAGCAAGGGTTAACAGCCAAACAAGACTGTATCTTTATTGCCCTGACTCTGCCGTTTACAGAAACACCCAATATGTGGCCGTAAACTACTGTACGGCCACACAGCGGGGCGTAGAGTGAAAGGTGCGCCGTTTGGTTTTTGGAAGGCAGATTTTGCGGGACTGGTTTATTTACACCATGTCCCATTTGAAGCCCCCCTGATGCACCCCTAAAGAAGAAACTCCCTAAAAGTGACCCCATCTAAGAAACTACACCCCTCAAGGTATTCAAAACAGATTTTACATACATCGTTAACCCTTTAGGTGTTGCACAAGAGTTATTGGCAAATGGGGATGAAATTTGAAAATTTCATTTTTTTGCCTAATTTTCCATTTTAACCAATTTTTTCCACTAACAAAGCAAGGGTTAACAGCAAAACAGGACTGTATCTTTATTGCCCTGACTTTGCAGTTTACAGAAACACCCAATATGTGGCCGTATACTACCGTTTGGTTTTTGGAGGGCTGATTTTTATGGACCGGTTTATTTACACCGTGTCCTGTTTTTAACCCCCCTGATGCACCCCTGGAGAAGAAACTCCCTAAAAGTGACCCTATTTTGGAAACTAAGGGATAAGGTGGAATTTTTTGGGGGACTATTTTTACAGTACATATGATTTTTGGTTGCTCTATATTACATTTTTGTAAGGCAAGGTTATCAAAAATTAAAATTCAGAAATTTCATCTCCATTTGCCGTTAACTGTTGAGGAACACCTAAAGGGTTAATAAACTTTGTATAATCAGTTTTGAATACCTTGAGGGGTGTAGTTTCTTAGATGGGGTCACTTTTAGGGAGATTTTACTCTAGGGGGGCATCAGGGCGGCTTCAAAAGGGACATGGTGTAAACAAAAAAGGCCATAAAAATCGGCCTTCCAGAAACCATGTCGGTCCTTTCCTTTTGCGGCCTCCCTTTTACTGATACAGCAGTTTACGACCACAAATGTGGCGTTTCTGTAAACTGCAGTATCAGGGTAATAAATAATAACTTTTGTTTGGTTGTTAACCCTTGTTTTGTTACCGGAAAAAACGGATTGAAATGGAAAAGTGCCAAAAATAGCGGTTTTGGCACAGTTTTTTTTTTTTTTACCATGTTAATCTGGGGGGTTAGGTCATGTGGGGGCTCATTTTTTGCGGGATGAGCGGACGGTTTTATTGGCACTATTTTGGGGGCTATATGACTTTTTGAGCGCTTGCTATTAAACTTTTTGTTATGTAAGGTGACCCAAAAATATTTTTTTGCACCTTTTTTTTTTTTTGACAGTGTTAATCTGGGGGGTTGGGTCATGGGGTATTTTTATAGAGGAGATTCTTACGGACGCGGCGATACCTAATAAGTCAATTTTTAATACATTTATTTAGGTTTCAGAGTATATTATCCTTTTTGATACAAAATGTTTTTTTTGTATCTCTAAAGTCTGAGTCATTTATTTGTTTTATTCAATTATCTTATGTGGGGGCTCATTTTTTGCGGGATGAGAGGACGGTTTTATTGGCACTATTTTGGGGGCTATATGACTTTTTGATCGCTTGCTATTAAACTTTTTATTATGTACGGTGACCCCCAAAAATCTTTTTTTGCACCTTTTTTTTTTTTCTGGACAGTGTTAATCTGGGGGGTTAGATCATGGGGTATTTTTATAGAGGAGATTATTACCGATGTGGCGATACCTAATATGTCTACTTTTAATAAATTATCTTAGTTTTTTTGGGTGTCTCAAGTCTGAGAACCAGTTTTTTTATCCGATGTCAGTGCTAAATTGGGATATAAATTTAGTACTCCATGGAAGTGTGATACTCCCTGAAGCAACCAATAATGCAGAGGCCCGGATGATCAGGGCACGTGTCACATTGAGTTGTGGTGTCCTTCCGTATCCCCCCCCCCCCCGTGACACACTCTGTGGCACCTTTTTTGGGTTCGTCCCTTCTTTCCAGTATGGGGGACCACACTTGGAAAGTGTTGGCCAGGGACGATCCGGGCGCCTACAGTTCCCGAGGATCTCTGGCCTGCTCTTTCCCCGGTCCGAAAAGATCAGGGCCTTGAGGACTGCCTCATAGAACTGGAGGAATGTCCCTGTGTTGCCAGCGCTCCGAGACAGCACAAAAGAGTTGTACATGGCAACCTGTACCAAGTGGACCGCAACATTTTGTACCATGCCCGGGTTTTGCGCATGGCGTTATATGGCTTGAGGACTTGATCAGAGAGATCAACTCCTCCCATATACCGATTGTAGTCGATGATACAATCAGGCTTGTGGACCGTTGCCGCGGTACCTCGCACAGGGACATGGGTGATGCCGTTACCATGAATTGTGGACAGCATAAGGACATCCCTCTTGTCCTTATACCTGACCAGCAACAGGTTTCCAGTGGTAAGGGCACGGGTCTCACCCCTGGGGATAGGTACCTGGAGGGGGAGGGCAGGGAGGTCGCGTTGATTTTTTTGCATGGTCCCATAAGTGGACGTGGATCTGGCGGCAAGGGACTGGAACAAGGGGATACTGGTATAAAAGTTATCCACGTACCAGCAGTGGGTGCATAAGGTCCCACACAAGTTTCCCGGTAACACCCAGAGTGGGGGGACATTCTGGGGGTTTAATCCGGGGTACTCACAAATTTTGTATAGCTTCACGCCATACCTCACCCGCTTGGAGGGCACATACTGGCGGAAAATGAGTCTCCCCTTGAACGCAATGAGAGACTCATCAACCGCGACCTCCCTTCCAGGCACATAGGTTTCCATGAATTTGGCCCCAAAGTGATCGATGACCAGCCGTATCTTATACAGACGGTCATGGGCAGGATCACCTGGGGGGGGGGGGACATGCTGCATTATCTGAATAATGCAGACAATTCCGCATGGCCTCAAACTGGGAGCGTCTCTTGGCCGTACTGTAAAGTGGGGTCTGGTATAGGACGTCCCCACTCCAGTACAGCCTGACACTGGGTTTCTTGACCAGGCCCATATGCAGCACGAGGCCCCAAAATGTCCTCATTTCGGCTACACTGACCGGCGTCCAGCCACTGGGCCTGGCCAAAAAGGAGCCCGGGTGTTGAGTGACGAACTGTTGGGCGTACAGGTTCGTCTGCTCCACCATCAGATTTACCAGTGGGTCACTGAAAAAATGACAAAAAAAGTCATATTCAGTGTAGCCCACTGTGGAAATCTGGATTCCTGATTGGCCTACAAAATCAGGAATCACGGGCTCGTATCGCTCTGGGATACACCAGACTAGTTCACCGGCAGGGTGCTCCGGTGGATTTAACTGGTGGGCCGGGAAACCAGTATGAGCCCCAGAGCTGCTTGTACTAGGCTGGGCCACAGGGTCCCTAACATGGCGGTCCCCTTGCTCCGCCGCCTTGGGGGCTCATCATCATCGCAAGATGATGAGGAGGACGCGGATGACAACAGGAATGTGGGGTCATCATCGTCCTCACTGGGAC
Source organism: Bufo gargarizans (assembly GCF_014858855.1). Taxonomy (NCBI): domain Eukaryota; kingdom Metazoa; phylum Chordata; class Amphibia; order Anura; family Bufonidae; genus Bufo; species Bufo gargarizans. The sequence goes on from NC_058083.1 coordinate 454,140,043, forward strand.
TCTCGGAGTCGGAGGCAAGCTGGGCGTATGCTTCCTCGGCCGAGAACGTCCGGCGGGCCATAGGGGAGTGTGTTTCTGCGCGTGTATGTGCGTGCGTGTAAATATTTGGTGTGCGTGTGTGTGGGGGCACGGGTGTTCACGAACTCACCCTAAAACTAACAGAAAAAAAAAACACAAACTAAAAAAAGTGAAAAAAAAGTGAAAAAAAATAATTCAAAACCGCTGATCAACCGTCCGAAGTTGATCAGCGGTTGGGTGTGTGATTCGCTAACAGTGGCCGGACGCTAAGAGTGCCGGCCACAGTCAGTGTACACAAAAACCCTCAAAAAACTGCACCCCAAAAAAGTGGGGGGGCAAGCGGCAGCACCCCTGGGGGGGGGGTCTAGGGTCTGTGGACCCCAGACACCCTAACTTAGGGTGATGCAATAAAAAATGTATCCAACTAACTTTCCCTTTATTTTCCCTGCCTAACCCAAACTTTCCCTATGCTTTCCCTATGTACCTGAAGTTCAGATGGGAGGTCCTGGGGGCACAGATCGGGTCCTGGGGGGCACAGATGGGGTGATGCTTGCAGCAATGGACGACGTGCAGGCAGCTTCTCTCTCCTCCGGCTCCGGAACACAAAAGGAGGAGGAGAGGAGCGCTTGCATCATTTGAATCTCGCGCTGTCCCGCCCACCAACCAATTCAGAGGCGATGCTGAGAGGTGATGTCACCATCACCTCTCAGGATCGCTGGATGGTGATTGGTGGGGTGAAATCACACCACCATCACCATCCTGTTCCGGGTTATCGGGTCTTCAGAGACCCGAATAACCCGGAAATGGAGAAAACCGCAGGTCTGAATTGACCTGCAGTTTTCTGCGATCGCCGACATGGGGGGGTCACAGGACCCCCTGGCGCATTTAGCCTAGGTGCCTGCTCAATGGTTTGAGCAGGCACCGGGTTCCGGTTACCACCCGCCGCGTGGCGGTGATCGGAACCGTACATGACGTACCGGTACGTCATGTGTCTTTAAGTACCAGGACATCATGACGTAACGGTACGTCATGTGTCCTTAAGAGGTTAAAGCACATCTAGTTTGTTTTATTTCAAATCCATTGTGGTGGTGTATAGAACCAAAAATTTTACCATTGTGTCGATGTCCCAATATTTATGGACCTGACTGTATGTAGTATTTCATGGCGACCATTCAGATGAATGGTAGTCCATGTAATAATGGATGCCTAATGCCACCAAAGGGTAAGAATTCTCACAGAGCAGCCTCCATACTAGCTCATGGATTCTAATAATTTTGTAATAAAAGCATTTAGGCCTTATTTATCGAAGCCGATTATAATATAATCTAGCTTTGTTGTATAACAACCGATCTCAGTGCATCTTTTATCTTCTCAAAAAAGAAATTGGTTTCTAAAAGGAACAAGAACAATTTTATAAATGGATCCTTATGTTTTTGTGGGCTGACCTTCCTGCAGTTTTGTATTACAGATTGGTGGCCAAAATGACTTCATCAGGACTGATATGCACACATACACCAACATCTTTATCTTTAAATCTGATCATCTGCTGCAGGAATACTGTTATTCTGTTACCCATGGTGAATACCAGTATTCCTGCAGCAGATGATCAGATTTCAAGCTGAATATGTTGGTGTATGTGTTCATTTCAGTCCTGATTGGCCACCAATCTGTAATACAAAACTGCAATCAGCTTATCTTTCACAGAGTATATGAAATTTTTTGATTTTAAATCCATGCTAATAATAATACAGAAAAAAATGTATCTTTGTTAATTGTAGATCCTGTACCACCCTGATGCACTCAAACATGAGCATAAGAATATTTGTATGTGCGACGTCTGATAGCGGCAAAGGGTCCCTATAAGAAATATTTGTGTATATATGGTGGTGGTGGTGGTACCCAGGTGTAGGAATGTCTAAGTGGTATAGGGTGGCTTACAATGGCCCTTACTGTTTTGTATGTGTCACGGTGCTCCTATCTGGATATGCTGGACCCCAGGCATTGTCTTCCGAAGCAGCAGGATAAGGGGGGTAGACCTTGTGATGAAGTTCAATAACAGCTTTACTTGGCATAAACGTTTCTCCAAATGGGTTACAGACTTTGCAAGTGGGGGGAGTCCTAACTGATGTGTCCATCTGCATTGGTCCCAATGCTTCAGATCCCCAAGCAAGCAGCACCTCCAACTACAGTACATTATATCCATGCCATTTTTTCCCCCACTTTTCTAGGAATACACATTGATGGCTTTAGGGTAGGCCATCATTTAAAATGGTTTTCCGAGATCTTTTCTACTGGTGACCTATCCTCATGATAGGTCATCAGTATCTGATCAGTAGGGGGTGGGGGGGGGGGGGTCAACATCGCCGATCAGCTGCTTGAGAAGGCACAGGTGAGCGCCGTGGCCTTTTCGCAGCTTAGAAAGCACAGTGCCGTCCATTTAAAAGTGGCTTAGCAGAATTCACTTCTATGGGACTGAGCTGCGCCTAGACCATGTGACCGATGAACTTAACGTAACATGGCCCACGGAAAGCTGTGAGAAGGCTGTGGCACAACTGTGATTGCCGGTACCTTCTAAAACAGCTGATCGGCAGGGGGTCCCGGGTGTCGGACCCCCACTGATCAGATACTGATGACCCAGAGGATACAGATGTAGCAGGTATAACACACAAACTCTTAACTCAAATTTCTTAACTCATCGCGTTCTCTTTAAATAAAAGCCATTGAGAAGCAATTGAAGGTGTTTGCGTAACGCATTTAGTTTAGATAACACGTCTCATAAAGCATGTGTGTTAACTCTACTACATCTGTAGGTCACCAGTAAAGAGATGTCGGAAAATCCCTCTAAGCTTAGGGACTGCACCACTGCCCCTTCATTCTGCTCACTGGTAGTGGTCACGGGCCCCCATCAATGGATGGACTGTCGATATATAGTGTCAGGAACCCCATTTAAAGAGGATTTCCACCCAAAGTTGAAGATTTGCTATCTATACATCAGACTCACACATGTTTTTTTCACTTAAAGATGTTTTTTGTGTGTGTTAACACAGTGGATTAGTCTGGATGATAAATGTAATGCAGGGATAGACAGTTGTTTTCTGTCTCTATACTAACTATTGGTTGGTTTAGTTTTAGACAGAATTTTATACAATACCTTTTACTAAGCCTCACCGCTTTTTCAAGCAAGTGTAAAAACCATAGTTGCTCCAAATTGCACCAAAATTGCATCCCTTTGTGACACTTTTTTTTAGACATTCTAGGCACAAGCATATTAGTAAATCTAGGATACAGATTTTTGGTCAGTTGAAGATAACTTCAAGACAATTCTTTATTAGAAGGAAATGAATATACATATTTTAAACAGTTCAAAAACACAGAAAAAGAAAAAAAAAGAGAAAAGATAAACACACGAGGATGTCTTATTTTATTCGTCGTAAATGTGTATAAATTCAGAAAAAATGATTTATGTTTTTTAATGCCCCAGAAATGGCTTTTCAGTTTACCTTCCTGTAATTGCAGTACCACAAATCACCAGCAGAGTGTGCTCTTAATCTTTGCAGTTGTGATCATTACACAATACAGTTAACATGGTGTTGTCTAATGTGAATTGCTTATCTTCAGCCACAAATGTTTTTGTTAAAGGGTCAAACAAAAAACTGTAGAAGATCAGTAAAAAAGTAAAGTAGAAGAAGGACAAAGGTGGCAGTACAGAAGTGAGTAATAGTGGGGAAGGAAAGAATAATTCATACAGTACTGAGATAGCGTACAGTATATTTGACAAGAGTTTATTTCTCATTATAGGTCAATCGCTCAGTATTTGTGGCATTTTGGTAAAAACGCTGCCGTCAAATGTATACTTTAACTCAATAGGTATTTGCTACACCCATTTTTTGTGGCTTTTTTTATACTTTTTTGGGGTTCTTTGGGTGCATGGTGTTTTTCTTAAAACTTAGCATGCTCTACGCATGGCATTTTTTCTGCCGTTTTCCAATAGACTTTCCCATAGTCCTGAAATATGGACGCTTCTCAGACACTGATCTCATACAGAAGGAAGTACATTGTTAGGCTCCATTCACACGTTCGTAACGTATTTTGCGGATCCACGGATCCGCAAAACACAGACAGCAGCAATGTGCGTTCCGCATTTTGCCGGTACTAATAGAATATGCCTATTCTTGTCCGCAATTGCGGATAAGAATAGAGCATGTTCTATTTTTTTCGGGAACGGAAATGCGGACCCGGTGTGCGGCCCCATAGAAATTAATGGGTCCACAATTCCGTTCCACATTTTGCGGACGCGTGAATGGACCCTAAAGGCCACATTCACACGGTGTTTAATCAATTATTTCTATCTGTCATCCTGAGCTAAAACCAGGTGCAGGTCCAAAACACAGAACAGGTGCAAATCTTTCCATTATATCTTATTTCTGCGTAGGTTTATGTGCTGGTTTGGCTCACAATCTCTGATGGAAATCACTGATCAAACACTGAGGGCTCATGCACACAAAAGTATTTTTGGTCCGCATCCGATCTGCATTTCTTGAGGGTCAGATGCAGACCCATTCACTTCAATGGGGTTGCAAAAGATGTGGACAGCACAAAGTGTGCTGTCTGCATCCATTTGTCCATTCCGTGGCACCCGCAAAAATATAGAACAGGTTCTATTCTTGTCCTCATTACGGACAAGGGTAGGACTGTTCTATTATAGCTGGATGTTCCATTCCGTGTGCATGAGCCCTGACTGTGTGAAAGCGTCCGTAGGCAGTGCTGGGTGAAGCTTCTCCAAGGCGGTGGTTACTGCCATTCACCCAGCGCTGCCGTACAACATACTTACATTGTACGTATGCAATCCGGATCGAGAAAGGTCCATATTTCAGAACTGAAGCGTTACATGTACAAGTTCATGGATCTTGGTGGATTGCCATGAAATAAACTCACAAGCAACTAATATTATGTTTGAGAACCAAGTTTTATTCTTGCTATATGAAATAAGATCCGATTTGAGCTCTGCTACTATTAGTGCCATATATTCTTTCCTATGTACAAGACTCTGTGACTAAATGAGAGCTCCATAGCTGCTCAACATGGCTTCTGTAATTAGCTACTTGGGGCATAACTAGCTGGCATAGGAAGAAAAGCACAGCACTTAGGGATAATTCATAATAATAATAATAATCTCTATTAATATAGTACCAACGTATTCTACAGCACTTTACAATCAGAGGGTACATGTACAAAATTCATCTAAGTTTACTTTAATTAAAGAGGTTAAAGAGGTTATTTGAGATAAATCTTGAAAAAGCCCTATAATGACTTAAAAAAATAATATACTCCCCTGCCCCCCCCCGTCCCCCCGTCCATCCAGTTTTCCAGTACATGTGCGTCAATTGCTCCCTGGCAATGCAGAATGCAAAGTGCAACTCCCTAGATTTCTAAAGAATAAAAAAAAAAAATTTTTTTAAAGGGAACCTGTCACCGGGATTTTGTGTATAGAGCTGAGGACATGGGTTGCTAGATCGCCGCTAGCACATCCACAATACCCAGTCCCCATAGCTCTGTGTGCTTTTATTGTGTAAAAAAACCGATTTGATACATATGCAAATTAACCTGAGATGAGTCCTGTCCCTGACATATGTATCCAATCGTTTTTTTTTTTACACAATAAAAGCACACAGAGCTATGGGGATTGGTTATTGAGGATGTGCTAGCAGCCATCTAGCAACCCATGTCCTCAGCTCTATATACAGAATCCCAATGACAGTTTCCCATTAAGTTGACAACATTTTAATAAAGAAACAAAAAATCACCCTTGGCCTCACCCACTTGCTTTCTAAATAAGGTACTCATTCTGAACACCACGTTTCTCAATGTATTCATGCTAGACCACTGGCATAAATACAGTGAAAAATGTACTGCTTCCCAACTATTACAAAGTTGGCTGCCTGCAGCCACCACTAGGGGGAGCTCAGTGCATAGCAATTCATGCAGTTACAATTGACTAAAATAAAAGCTGTAATCATCCGTTTGCACTGTGGTGGCATGAAAATACATTGGGGGAGAGTTATCAAACTGGTGTAAAGTAAGAACTGGCTTAGTTGCCCATAGCAACCAATCCGATTCCACCTTTCATTTTCCAAAGGAGCTGTCCAAAATGAAAGGTGGAATCTGATTGGTTGCTATGGGCAACTAAGCCAGTTCTACTTTACACTAGTTTGATAAATGACCCCCACTGTTTTCACACCAGAAAGAGAACAAGACGTTTATTGCCAGGGCCCCCTTTCCCATGGCCCCCCTAGCAGTAGTGTAGTCTTCTTCCATTGAGGGTATGCCACATTGTGCCAGGATATGCCACATGACTGCTGCAACCAATCGCTGCCCTCAGCAGTCTACTTGCTGCACTCACCAGAATCCTTCGCAGTTCTTTTTATTCATTCCTTAAAACATGGTCACTGGTGCAGCAGTCACCCAGTGTCAGGCGACCCCGAGACTGGGTGATTGCCGGCACCAGTGACCTTCTTCTAAGGAACGGAAAAAAAAGAACCGCGAAGGAATCTGGTGAGTGCCGCAAGTTTATTCTTCTACACTTCACATGTGAATGGGTTGTGAATTGCTGAGCACCACCTGAGCCACACACGGGGCGATATTTGAACTCCATATAATCCCATACATGAGCGGTAGTGCCGATCCCAGATTGCCTTCTATGCTGGAGTCTACAGCTATCAGTTGCTACATTGTAACATTTGAAATGTGAAATTGCTAATTGTATAATTGCTGTGCCATTCTCTGCTCTTACATGTTCTCCTTCCTGTTGCCTTCTCCTGGTCACTGGTGGGGAATCCGGGTGCCGCCTCTGACTCACATGATCCATGGCTCTAAGCCACTGAAGGTAGAAACAAAAACCTATCATCCCGGCCAAGGAGTGGTATGCAAATATAAAGCAGGTGAGGCAACCATGGCTTTATTAAGTGTTATGCACGATATGTAATTGTTTTTCTAGGCCCCGTACCAAATTAAATAGAAAATTTCTAAATTATTTCAGTTGCCCTTTTTCTTGTAAACTATCTGATCAGTGGCTCACACAGTAACTTAAAGGGGTTGTCCGCTTTTTACTATTGAAGACCTATCCTCAGGATAAGTTATCGATATCAGATCCGCCGAGGTCCAACTCTTGGCACCCCCGTTAATCAGCTGTTTGAAGAGAGAGCAGCTCTCGTACCCGAGGATAGGTCATCAATATAAATAAAGCGGACAACTCCAATAATTAGGAATTTGGAAAGGTATTTTCGCTGTTATTTCTAGTGCAGTTTAACAACAAATTAAAAGACATCTGGATGATTATGGTATTTACTCATCTAGTTCTTACATCTATTAAAGGGGTATTCCCATTTGGGACATTTATGACATGTTGATAGGATATGACATAAATATCTGATAGGCGGGTGTTCTCATCTCTGGGACCAGCTTCTATCTCATGAACGGGGAACCAAAGTGAATTCAGGGCAAACCATACATGCTCAGTCCCCCTTCTATTCACTGCTAGTAGAAGTCCCATAGCAAAGAATGGAAGGGTGTCCGGTCATGTGGGGCCTGCTCTGCGTTCATTGCTATGGGACTTGAACACTGGCTCAGCTATTTCAGGGAATCCCAAAGCAGTGAATGGAACGGTGGCTGTGCATGTGCAGTTTGCTCTCCGTTCATAGCAGGGCCCTGTTCTTGAGATAAGAGCAGGTTCTAGAGGTGGGACCACCATCAGACATTTATGGTAAATACTTTGAATATGGCATATCTCTTAAAGGGGTTATCCCATGAGTAATGTAAAATATATCATATAGTACACGACAATCTCTTTCTAACAAACTTAGGACCAGCCCCGAACCTCACATGGATCCAGAGATCTCCCCATTCATTGCACAATTGCTCTGCTAGATTTATATCAAGCTGGCAGCTCAGAGGTTGTGTCCTTTCTGATGCAGCAAGTGCAAGTTAAAGGATGGAGATGAGCATGTATGCCAACCGCAGCGACATGGATAGAGGATTTAGAAAAATGGTAACCAGCAGGTGGAGCTATACAGATAGATTTCAGTGAATAACTCAGCAGCTATAATACAATTGTATTTACATGCAATTACAAAAGTATTCAGATCCAGGCACTGGTTTGAAAAATGTAGAATATATTTCATGGGACAACCCCTTAAAGTATCTCCAGAGCCACATTTCCTTTGTATTACTTTTCTGTGCCATGGGAAAAGAATGCCAATGCATTGCCCTCTTGCAACCTGGCATGGCAGCACCACTATTTAGGTGCCCATCTATGTTTGTTGGACAAATCTTACAGAAAGGCAGTGGACTTTTCTTCATTTTATGTTTTAAATACACGGTTGTGTTGGCTCCAGTTCTCGGATGCACACTGTATACGTATGCCCCTGTAAACACGCAGTGATGTCACTGCACAGGAATAATTCTCACACAACAAGGATAATGCACAATGCAGGCATACTAAACAAGAGTGATGTCACAATGCAGAAATAATAAACAGTTTTATTTCTGCAGCGGGGCACCAATAATAGTGATGTCACAGCAAATGGATGATTCAGGCTACTTTCACATCTGCGTTTTAAATTCAGGTTTTGAGATCAGGCAGAGGAGAGAAAATCTTCTGGATATGCAGACCGGACTATATGTTTAAAGCAGTTTTTCGGGAGTAAAATATTGATGACTTATTCTCAGGATAGGTCATCATTATCTTATCTGTGGGGTTCTGGCCAATACGCTGGTTGAAGAGGCCTTGACACTCTGGAGAGCCCCGCACATTGCATAGCAGCTGTCTTGGTATTGCAGCCCCGGCCTATTCTCTGAAATGAGCCTAAACTGCGCCTAGGCCATTTGACCAATCAACGGGACATCACTTGCCTAGGACGAGGCACAGCACTCATCAGAGCTGACTGAAGGGGGTGCCCACAGTTGGACCCCCTCTAATTTGATATTGATGATCTATCGCTGGTGTTATATACTGTATATTTTACCCTCTTAATGCGTCTGATTCTTTAAGTTGGGTGTAATAAATGAGACACAAGAGTGAAATTATAAAATATGTAAATTGTACAGTGAGGAAATGTAATAATTATGATTATTGTTACAGATGAGTAAATATGGAAGTATAAAGGAACAAAAATAAATATATATATCACATACAGAGAGACTTGTACACAATAATAGTTATTGCTTAAACTACAAAATTACAATATAAAGATACCCCCAAGACCATTTGGTAACTAAACAACTAAATCACTCTTACTGTACAGTAATTACCATACATGGGTCTGTCTAGGTGTCTCAATCAGTCCTTCTTTTGCCCCTTCCAGTTTCTACATCCTCCTTCTCTGTCTGTGCTTTCTTCTTTTCTTCTCTCTTCCTTTCTTGCTGTCCAGTCCCCGTCCTTCCTTGCTGTCCAGTCCCCGTCCTTCCTTGCTGTCCAGTCCCTTTCCTCCTTTGGGTCTTACACTCTGGCCTTTTATATGATTAACAGCCAGTTCTAGAATATTCTAGAACAGTGGTACCCAATCATTTCTCATCTGAGGGCCGCACTAGACATGGTATAAATTTTGCAGGCCAGAACATGGTAGCTTTGCCAGAAAGAAATGCAAACACTGTAAGGGGTCAAATATGAGAATTACTACTGTAAAGGGGCAACTATCTGGGCATTACCCCTGTGAAGGGGACACATCTGGACATTACCACTGTAAAGAGGGCACATCTGGGCATTACTACTGTGAAGGGATCATATCTGGGTATTACCACTGTGAATGGGGAACATCTGGGCATTACCACTGTGAAGGAGGCACATCTGGGTATTACCACTGTGAATGGGGCACATCTGGGCATTACCACTGTGAAGGGGGCACATCTGGGCATTACCACTGTGAAGGGGGCACATCTGGGCATTACCACTGTGAAGGGGGCACATCTGGGCATTACCACTGTGAAGGGGGCACATCTGTCCGTTTTGTAGTAGTAATGCCCTCTGTGCCCCCTTCACAGTAATAATGCCCATTGTGCCCCCTCCATAGTAATAATGCCCATTGTGCCCCCTTAATAGTAATAATGCCCTCTGTGTCCCTTTGTAGTAGTTATGCCCTTTGTGCCCCCTTCACAGTAATAATGCCCTGACACACACACCACAGTGGGTGCTTTTTTTATTATTATTTTTTAACTAAAGCAGCAGCAGGTTCAGCTGGGCTACGGTCAGGGGCTTAGCTAAAGGCTCATGGGCCCCGGTGCAAGAGTTCAGCTTGGGCCCCCTTCCCTCAGTGCTTTGTGGCCACGGACAGGGAAGTACATAGCGTTTCTGCTGCCTGAGGCAAAAATTGAAACGGCACACTACCCCCCTTGCCATAACACATTTTTGACCTTATCCCTTCCCTCAAGCCAGAGGTGTAACTTGACCAGCATTCACTTTCTATAATACCGGTGTCTTCTTATGCACCTCAAGGGTCTTTGGGCCCCGCAGTTCCTGGGCCCGGTAGCGACTGCTACCTCTACACCCCCTATAGCTACGCCCCTGGCTACGGTGTATATTTGCACACACACTGTCTGTGACACACAACACTGGTGGTCACTTCAATTTAGGGCTGCAACGATTAATCGATGTAATCGATTATAATCGATAACTGGATTCGTTGTCGACGAATCCAGTTATCGAATAATCGCCGATTCGTTGCTATGCGGGCGGTCGGTCACTGCATCTTTATTTTACCTTTTACAATGACGCTCCTGTAACAGGCAGAGCGGACGGCGGCGTAACGTCACTTACTCATGTGACACGCCTGCTCCGCCTCCTTCATTCATAAAGTGGGTGGAGCAGGTGCGTCACGTGAGTGAGTGACGTTACGCCGCTGTCCGCTCTGCCTGGTACTGGAGCGTCATTGTAAAAGGTAAAATAAAGATGCAGTGATTAGTCCGACTATGCAGCGGGGCCGGGGCTGTTATGAGGAGGGGGGAGGATCTGTCTATGGCATTGCTATGGGGAGGAGGGTCTGTGTATGGCACTGCTATGGGGAGGGGGGGTCTGTGTATGGCACTGCTATGGGGAGGGGAATCTGTGCACTGTTATGGGGAAAGGGATCTGTGCACTGTTATGCCCATAACAGTGCACATATCCCCCTCTCCATAACAGCGCCACCCACAGATCCCCCTCTCCATAACAGCGCCACCCACAGATCCCCCTCTCCATAACAGCACCACCCACAGATCCCCCTCTCCATAACTGCGCCACCCACAGATCCCCCTCTCCATAACTGCGCCACCCACAGATCCCCCTCTCCATAACTGCGCCACCCACAGATCCCCCTCTCCATAACTGCGCCACCCACAGATCCCCCTCTCCATAACTGCGCCACCCACAGATCCCCCTCTCCATAACAGCGCCACCCACAGATCCCCCTCTCCATAACAGTGCCACCCACAAATCCCCCTCTCCATAACAGCGCCACCCACAGATCCCCCTCTCCATAACAGCGCCACCCACAGATCCCCCTCTCCATAACAGCGCCACCCACAAATCCCGCTCTCCATAACAGCGCCACCCACAGATCCCCCTCTCCATAACAGCGCCACCCACAGATCCCCCTCTCCATAACAGCGCCACCCACAGATCCCCCTCTCCATAACAGCGCCACCCACATATCCCCCTCTCCATAACAGCGCCACCCACAGATCCCCCTCTCCATAACAGCGCCACCCACAGATCCCCCTCTCCATAACAGTGCCTCCCACAGATCCCCCTCTCCATAACAGCACCACCCAAAGATCCCCCTCTCCATAACAGCGCCACCCACAGATCCCCTTCTCCATAACAGCGCCATCCACAGATCCTCCCTATAACAGCGTCGTCCACAGATCCTCCCCATAACAGCGTCGTCCACAGATCCTCCCCATAACAGCGTCGTCCACAGATCCCCCATAATAGTGTCGTCCACAGATCCCCCATAAGTGTTGTCCACAGATCCCCCATAATAGTGTTGTCCACAATTTTTTTAATATGGCCTTTGAACATAATTTTTAAAGTAAGATCATATAAACCTCTTTGTTTTGTAATTATGTCGTTTTTCCCGATTAATCGATTAATCGTAGAAATTAATCGGCAACTAATTGATTATTCAAATAATCGTTAGCTGCAGCCCTACTTCAATTCACTACAAGGCACACAGCCGTTCTCAGGAGGACTAGAGAGGAGCACTGGATCGAGCGAGCGGCTGTAAAGATGGAACGTTTTTTCCTACCTGGAGTAGGGTGATCTGTGGCCGGCGGCGAGCATACAAGTCAGTGACATAGGTGCGCGCACACTCCCTGACTCAGAGCACATACGCTGCTTCATAGGCTGGTCCCTCTGCTGCGCTGCGGCTCTGCCCACGTGACCTCCCCTCCTCTGTCTCTGTCACTGCTGGCTACGCTCGTCCCGCCTGAGCCATTCAGTTAATGATTCATGGCCGAGATGCGCTCTCACTCATAGTTCGCTGCCCGATGCCGGCGGCACTGCACCTCCTGTATAGCTGACAGCACCGCAAGCTCTTCCTTCGGTCACTGCACGGGCCGCATGACACAGCTTTACGGGCCGGATTTGGCCCGCGGGCTGTAGTTTGGGCATCACTGTTCTAGAATATGGCCTGGACACATCTGATTAGTTGCTCCCTATGATTTTCTAGCACTTTCTGGTTAAATCTGGTTAAGATTGATAGAAGTAGCTGGAATGTCCAGCATTTTCCTTCCCCACCATCCACTGTACCACCTACAGGACAACTATCACACATTCCTTAGGCAGTTGACAACTACAGGTATTTGCTGCCTTTGAATGTTAATGTTCATTTTTCCAGATAGACAGTACCTGCTCATACTGGCTTGAGAGGACACTAATTAACAGAAAGTTGCTGAAAACCTTACATACCAATACAATATATGGCTTACATTATTTTCCTAAAAATTAATAAAAGTCTGTATTTCTTACATCTGGAATGAGACTAAACTGCGCCTAGGCCATTTGACCAATCAACGTGACATAACTAGCCTAGGACAAGGCGCAGCACTCATCAGAGCTGACTGATGGGGGTGCCCGGAGTTGGACGCCTCCAATTAGATATTGATGATCTATCGGTGGTGTTGCCGGTGGAATTAAAAAAAGAGTAGGGGGCGGACTGGGAGACGCAAGGGGAGATACTGGGAACAAGTGAAGAAGCAGACTTGGGCACTTGGGAAAGGTGGTATTGGGCTCCTTGAACCGTTGTTGACGCCCCACTGGGCACTTTGAGCCTCATTAGCATAACAATCAAAGTGCATTTTCTGGCATTCAGAAAGAATAGGTATAGTGATAGTAGACAGAGCCACATTGCGTTGATTAACTACAGTGCAAGTAGGAGTCAGGATAAGACGAGTTTGGTATAATTTGGATAATACCCGCACCTATATGATGGACTACTAATACCATTATAGCCTCCAGTAATCCTTTGGAAGCGTTTCCAATCTATATGCACAGTCCCTTATGCAAAATTCGCATTTTGCATATCAACTACCCGACTACCATTGCAATACCTACTGTATTTGATTATCATTATTGCGATTTTTGAGGAGAAATATATGGGAATAATAGCTGATAGACTACCTTAATATCGATCCACTTCACCAGTTTCAGCCATTCTTGTGATATATATTTAACCAAACATTGCCATACCCCTATTATATGGCTTATAACCCTATTTTATGAGTAATACACTGTTGCAGTCTTTTTCTTCTACCTTATACCTTATCGCAGGATTTGCTTGATGTTTTATGCTTTTTTTTTGCTTGCCTCTTTGGTTCTATAATAGTATATATCAATAGATGTAAATTTATCAGGTGTTTATTCCATTTTTGGATTTCCGAATATAGAGTGCCTGTCCTTTCACATTACATATGACATAGACACGTCTCTTCATTTCCATGATGCTCTTATGTAAAAGACTTAAATAAAACCGGTAACCTTGACAGTACGAGGCACAAATCAGGAATTCTCTGAATAATGTCCGTGTTTTCTTTTCTTTTTTGACAATGTGATGTACAGTAATTGACAGAAATTTCCTCATCGTGTGAATGCATAATATGCAGTCAATGGAACCAGTCAACCTGAAAGAATAGACAAGATAGAAAAAAAAAAAAAAAGTACAGACATTGTAAGGGTAGGTTCAGATCTGCGCTAGTGAACTCTGGTAGGCTTTTCTGGTAGAGGAGACCGCTGGACTCCCATTAATTATAATGGGATCTGACTGCATGCAGCGTTTTTTTCAAGCAGAATGCAAGCAATGCCAGAAACTATAGTGAATGGGGATCTGGCGGTGCCCGGTGGTGTCCAGCTATGCCAGATACAATAACTCCCGTAGTCTGTTCCTCTGCCGGAAAAGACTACTGGATAACCGTAATAGAGATGTGAAAATAGCCTAATCTATTTAAGGTTCTGTTCACACCATGCTTATGTCTTCCATTATATAGGAAGATATATCTGACGGGAAGGCTCCAACATTTGTCACTGTATATGACTACAGTGGCATACATCACCTATAGGCTTCAAATTAGGAAAAGTTTACCCCACGGTATATATATTTCTTTTGTGGGATGACTTTGTATAGAAAATCAAAGCTAAATAGTATACGAACATATATAGCGTATGCATTGGATCCATTCACAGCGCATATCATGAACATAGGGCACAAATATAATGTGAACAGAGCCAAATATGTAACCGGAGGCATCTTCTCACAACTCTACAGTTTATTTTAATCCAGAAGTCAACTAGTTGTATGCAAAGACTCACGCACAATAGTGTTAAAAAAGTAGTAGTCCAACATCATTTGGGTCCAGTCACACGTCCGCAACTGTTTTGCGGTCCGCAAATTGCGGATCTGCAAAACACAAACCTCGGCAATGTGAATTCCACATTTTGCATACCCCACATGGCCGGCACTATAATAGAAATGCTGTGTCTGTGGAAAAAGAATAGGACATTGTAACGGATCACCTGGCACCCCGACTGAGTACCTCCGTTGCTGGATGCTCCTAGCGTTTCCTGAGATCTCCAAGCACTCTGGCAGACACCACAATCACCGAACCGAAGCAGCATAGAAATCCTCTTCAAGCCTGAATGCTGTAGACAGTTGAATAGGAAACCATACGAATAGGTTTACACTCCTAGCAGTCAAACTAGGACAGCATGCAATAAATCCTCCCCCAAGAATGACACGACACTTCACCTTGAGGGTAAAAACAGGAACTGACTTTATTTGGACATAGCACACCTACTTTAAACCCAACAGCCTCATTTGCATACAATAGGGCACATGGAGGGCTATGGTACAAGGAAGGGTGGGGCCCGACAATAGCAAGGGCTGATGGGAGATGGAGGAGGGACAGGAAAAGGGGGAGGAGAAGAGGCACAGAACAGCAATGCCTTTAACATCACAGCAAGAGCAAGATACACACAGCCCACAATACATCGCAATCCAATCCAACTGAACCCATAACAACATACACAATATTCAAGACAGCCTGGTTGCAATCTGCTACACAGTCTCAAAGGCCATTGTTCCCAAAAGTCACATGTCCACAGATGGTCCCCTGTTGTATAGTTTAAAACTACTGCCCGATGTCTTTGTGCACCAAATACCGGCGAGATGGCACCGTGTAGAAAAGTCCAAACAGTGTCTGTGAGTTAAAAATGGCCGCCATCCATTGTTCTCACCATGTGCTTCTGATACATGAAATGGTGGCCATCCAGTAACTCCACAGTATGTCCCCAGATGGTTCTTAAAGGGCCATAAACCAGGGACAGGAGGCGGGCAAACAGCCCCCTCCAAAACACCGTGGTGAAGTGGCTTTTGCCACAGACATGTTCTATTTTTTTGCGGGGCCGCGGAACGAAAGTGCTGCCCAATTGAAAAAGAATGGGTCCCAACCTGTTCCGCAAAATTGTGGAACGGATGCGGACCAATTTTGCAGGGACGTGTAAATCGACCTGTAACCTGATAAATCACAGTTTTTGATAGAAATGGTATTTCTACATAGCAAGTGTAGTACTTGTAACTGTAGTAGAGTAATAGAAAAAAAATGACCTAACAATTAGCTCCTCATTCTAGTAATTAATTGAATGGGACATGCTCAAAATAATAGCAGTGAGGCATCAATTTTGGTCCTTATTTAATGTAGGAAGGTGAAAAATTTTGCAAATGTTGGTTAGAAAAATTAGATTCGTCCAATTCACTAGTGTCACTCGTGAGTCTGTCAGCACTTTTAACCATACTAAACTGCTAGCAGCACTAAGTAGGGTCTGAGGAGAGTAGAACAAACATACTTTCTATGAAGCTTTTATTTTCAGGAGTAGTGTGAATATGAAGTTTAATTCTGCCAGATTCTGATTTACAGGGCTTTACTGTGAAATTCTCTCTGCATTGAGCTGCTCTGAGTGACAGCTGTAGTAGTCTTCTGCTTGGATGCTACAGCTGTCATTCAGAGTAGAGTTGCCGTGAAGCAGTTCAATCCAGAGAACACTTCACAGTGAAGACCTGGCAGGGCAGTTGGCATAATAAAACCTAATATTCTTACTATTCCTGATAAAAAAATGTATTTTTGTCTTTCTCTCCCCAGCCCTCACGAATGCTGTTTAGCATGGTCAAAACTACTAACAGACTCTGTCTTAGGCACAATACAATGTGTGATGCATATATATTATTTGTGTGACTTTCCAGAATAATATAAAGCATAACAGAAGCACAGCTCCAGCTGGAACGTATTCTAGTAATTTTTTTAAATGTTAACATATCTGTAGTGCTATGTTATGTCAGACACTTTTCACACTGAACATGTATCTAAGTGAGATGTCTTCTAAATATATGTGCAGATGTTAACTGATATAAAATATACAGCAACAGCAACAGCTTTCTATCTGTCCTTTTTAGGATAGAGGATATACCCTAAATATTGGACATCCCTTGGGCCAGTTCGTACCAGTGCATCTATTGGTGACCATTGGAGCAGTTGTAGTAGGAAGTGCTCCTCCTGTGCTGCCTAATAGAAAGTATTAGACCTGCTTTGCCTCATGGTTTGAGGACGCAGATATGCTATTGCTCTATTGGTTTCCAGATGATGGGCAAAGGAAAATAGCATTTTTATGACATGTTTACATGTTCAGGTTTCCTGATCCCAATATGTAATGAGCTTTGAGATAGGGTTTATATAGCCTTAAGTTATTTGTCAATCGTCATTCCTTCACTTATTTTCTGACCCTCTGATATTCATTGCATAACCTGCTTCTACTTTTAAACTTTTCATGTGGTTGTGTCCGTCACAGTATCGGAGGCTGGTTGTAAGGGGTGTGTGTCCAGGATGCTGCCTTCACTAGCTCTCACATATCAGCACAGTTTCATTCCCTAACTGATTTTTCCTTCTATATCTCATCAGGGATGTCCTCTTTCTTGTTCTGACAGTAATTGATGCCTCTGCAGAGTTTGCTTTGGGGGCTCCACTTTCTCTCTACACTTGTACACAGTCTATGTGACTCTCCCTCTGCAAACAGCCTCGTATCTGCTTTTCTCCTAATCTATAATCTGTGTGTGACGTCCTCCTTGGATGCTTTTCTTCCTCTACACACTCTGATTTGCTGTGTACAACTCCGCCCCCCCTCCCTGCTGCCATATCTAACACAGCTGTTAGAAATGGATTTATGTCACCAGTCCCACCAGCTAGGTGAAGGACTTATCTATACTTTACAAAAACAAAAAAGTAGGACATGTTTAATGAAGACTAACTAGGCAGCAATCATAGCCTGTAACTAATATAAAACATGTATTCAATGATACATTTCATTTATTAAAGCTAACTTAAAACTTGTAAGTAACTTCAAAGATACCATGGCAATATATCATATACTTCATCTATCGATCAATATAAAAATAAGAAATTCCACAGCACTTCCAAAAATAAATGATGTGTTTATTACACCAGGTGCAACGTTTCGGTCCTCTGTATGGAACTTTTTTCAAGCAAGGTTCCATAGAAAGAACTGAAACGTTGCACCTGGTGTAATAAACACTTCATTTATTTTTGGAAGTGCCAGGGAATTTCTTATTTTTATATTGATCTGGATGTTGGATCGCTTCCGCAGCCGCTGGCACTCCTTGTCTGCAGTGCTGCCCAGCATATTGATTTTTATCTATCTATCTATCTATCTATCTATCTATCTATCTATCTATCTATTGTGTGTCTATCTGCAATGTTATCATCCTTTGCTAGAGTTAAATAATGGTTACTATATTATAAAACAGTATAATAGACTGTGACATGTGTAGGACCCTTTCCTTCTCCTTTTTTTCAGTAGACTTCTTAGAAATTAAAGAAATAAAATAGAGCACGGATGCTCTAAAGCACAGGTCAGCTATTTTGGCCTAAGGTCTTTGTTGAGAACAAAAAGATTGCTAGTAACCACAAAGTAAAACTCTATAATAATAATAATAATAATCACATATCACAAGAAATCAAAAAATTTGACATTCTGGAATGACGTGCAATAACCGTGCAGCAAAACAACTGGATATTGTAGCTGAAAAACACTGTATTTATGTGAACGTGAAACAACCACACATGGGCTAACCAGAACTTCACTGATCCATCGTGTATGAAATGTATTTTACAATAATGTAAAGGACACAATTGGGACTCCATAGTAGTAGAATATAATAGAGGCCATTGCAGCAATGATACCTCCATAGTTTAAGAGTTCCGGTCTATTAGTTTCAGAATAACATTGAGGTTAATGTAAAATGATGTATAGAATGACCTGGTTATCTCTAGAGATAAGCGGATTTCATATTTTGAAATTCGTTCACGCTTCGTTTGGTGGTAAAAGCATAATTGCGTTATGTATTCCGTTACCACGGACTATAATGAAATTCTATGACGGGATGCATATTAATTCCATCATAATATAAGTCTATGGGCTGCAAAACTGATCCGTCCTGTTTACATTATGCAGGAGAGTCCTCTCTGCATATCCGTTATGCAGGCCATAGACTTCTATTATGATGGAATAAATAGCAGAATGCCTCTAAGGCATTCCATTATGCATTCTGTCATAGAATTGCGTTATGGTCCGTGGTAACAGAATCCATAACGCAATTATGCTTTTACCACCAAACGAAGCGAGAACAAATTTCGAATTTCATGTTTTGCATAAATAAGCAAAAATGTGAATATATGAAACTTGTAAATCTATGCTACTTGGTCAAAGAGATATCTTTTCCTTCCAGCAGCAATTTGCCGTTACCTGCCTACCTGGTTCTTTGTAAATGGTCAGAAACTTTCACAATCTTCAAAAAAACTAACAAAAAACAAAACAAAAAAAAGCTAAATATTATAAAAAGGGCTATGCAGCTGCAACTTCTCTTTGTGTATTCTATGATACTGCATGCAGTAAAAACTGTGCATTCTTCCAATATTATATGGGATTTCTGTGTATCGGCCATAGAAGCATGTAAGATACAGACAATTGTCGCTAAAAAAGTAACTACAAACCTCAATATAATGACAAAAAAAATGACAAATACTTTGTTACACTAGATGTGTGAAACCACTTTGCCACTGAATGGATTTGACTTGGGGCTACTCCTAAGGTGTTGATGTGGTGGTCTCCCTGAATTCACCTATTAACTCACAACGGGATCTGAACTTTGCTGCAGGGGCCCAACAAGCCGATATCTAGGAGTAATCTCTGTTCAGATAATGCTATCCAAGGTTGGTCAGGAGAAACTAATGTGTGATACCAAGGGAGCAGGCAGAAGCATGGTCAGAGGGCAAGCCAAGGGCAGGACAGGCAGAGTTCATGCAATACGGTAATCAGGCAATAGGTCAGGGCGGGCGGCACAGGCTCAATAGGATGAACAGGCAAAACTCAGAACAGGCAGCACAGCATCAATACAGTTAACAGGTAGAGGTCATGCATGAGAGGTCAATACATGATAAGCACACCTTTTTAGGGACTGGACAAGCTAGGGGCCTTCTGCTCAGGCACCTTCTCTCAGGTACCTAGGGAGCGGCACCATATATACCCAAATGTGCGCTGGCTCTTAAGAGCTGAGAAGAGAGTGCACACATGTCCTATGGGAGCGTGCACTAGGCAGAGCATAAGCAAGAAGGTGGGGAAGCCAAGGAGTGGCGTGTACTCTGATGAGAGAGGAGATACTGGTGGGTATGGTCTGCCACCATTACATACTGGATATAAAAGCATCCCTAAAGTACTGGTGTCATCCACTATTTTCTACCATATTGTAGCTTTGTTTTCAGTGTCCCCCCCCCCCTAAACTACATATGTTTTATCAATCATAATATGGACAGCACTTGAACGGCTTAGCATACACATGGAAACTAGTCCTTAATGCATGATCCTGTCAGAAAATCTCTTTTTTTTTGCAATTCATGTAATCCATAAAAGCATATAAGAAGTAAGAAGATGGTATCTGTTGGTACTTCTTCAAGCCAGCTTTGTATGGTGGCTTGGAAAAGGACCATTGGGACTTAGATATTGAAAGACTAAATGAGGGGACTGTGCTGTGGATCTAAATATATATATATATATATATATATATACACATTACCAAACGTTTAAGGGGTTCTCCAAGATTTACCAATTTATGACTTATCTCTAGGATAGGACATCAATATCAGATTGCCGGGGTCTGACACCCCATACTCCCACGATCATCTGCTCAGGATATCAGATTAGCGGGGGTCTGACACCACATACCCTCCGGTCCTGTAAACAGGAGCTGGAACTACACAGCTCTATCCACTCTGTAGAGGAAGATGCTGGCTACTAGACTACTGATCCCATTGAGGTGAATGCTACAACCAGCATCATCCCCTACGCAATGGAAAGAACTGTGTAGTTCTGGCGTCTATATCCGGTGCCCAAGACAACAGCTGATTGCTGGGAGTGTGGGGATGTTAGACTACTGCCAATCTGGTACTGATGACCAATCCTAGGGATAGGTTATCAATGGTTAAGTCCTGCAGAACCCCTTTAATTAAATAGATTTATAAATGCAGATTATACAAGGTTGCAAATTGCAATATCTCATAGAAAACTGTCAAAAGACAAAAGGTGGAGAGTCTCAAAAAATGACTTTCATTTTATATTATCTGAAAAATGTTTTGGAAAAGTTAATGAAAACATCAGGAAGCCAGAAATGTCATTAACGACAAACAGAAAAGGTGACAGATGCTCTCCGATGATAGCAGAGAGTTAAGGGGCTGTAGAACAGAAGGAGAGCCTCCACTTATTATGGAAGGACTATACATTGCAGAAAAGCATAATGTACTTTCCTCGTCTGAAGCAGTGTACATTTGTAAAGCCTGGGGCTGAAGTGCTTTTTTTCTTTTGGCATGAAATAAAAGCAAACCTGCATAGCCACGATCCATATGTTGTAAACCGAGGAAAACAAATTACTGCTCACAAAATACTTCAAAGAACTAACCTTCATTACCTGTAACTTTGTATATAGCACAAAGTGAGACTGCCGATGAGCGCATAGTAACTGCAGCCATAAAATCTGCATTATACTTCTCTGTATTATAACATTGCTTTCTGGAACATTGGAAAAATGGAAAAAGTTATGTAACACTTAGTCATTATTAATTATATGCAGCCACCGTGTATTCAGATTAATGGACTGCTGACATGTCTTTACTCGCTTAGCCTTTTATATCTAATCTATTAATGTGCCTTTGTGCATAATAGGGTTAGATAATAGATCATACGGTTACTGTACAGCGGCGAGGGCACAAATCGCACGGCGTCATAGCAACCAATGACACCGATTGCTTGAGCACTCAGCAGGACGGCAGGACTGTGGTCCACGTATGTGTGAATGAGGCCTAATTACTGCTTCTTCTCCTTCCACTTGAATGGGACGAACAGCTGTAATAACCTTGACCACCACTACAAAGTAGATGCCATGCATGCCCCTCCAAACTGCTGATCAGCAGATGTTTTATTTACTAGCAATGTACTGTAAAGAATAGTAAGTATTTGTATGGAACGGCCTTTAACCCCTTAAGGACTAAGCCCTATTTCACCTTAAGGACTTGGCCATTTTTTTTGCAAATCTGACCAGTGTCACTTTAAGTGCTGATAACTTTAAAACGCTTTGACTTATCCAGGCCGTTCTGAGATAGTTTTTTCGTCACATATTGTACTTCATGACACTGGTAAAATGAAGTAAAAAAAATATCATTTTTATTTATAAAAAAATACCAAATTTACCAGAAAACTTTTTTTAAAATTGCAAATTTCCAAGTTTCAATTTCTCTGCTTTTATAATACATAGTAATACCTCCAAAAATAGTTATTACTTTACATTCTCCATATGTCTACTTCATGTTTGGATCGTTTTGGGAATGATATTTTATTTTTTTGGGGATGTTACAAGGCTTCGAAGTTTAGAAGCAAATCTTGAAATTTTTCAGAAATTTTCAAAAACCCAATTTTTAGGGACCAGTTCAGTTCTGAAGTCACTTTGCGAGGCTTACATAAAAGAAACCACCCAAAAATGACCCCAATTCTAGAAACTACACCCCTTAAGGTATTCAAAACTGATTTTACAAACGTTGTTAACCCTTTAGGTGTTCCACAAGAATTAATGGAAAATAGAGATACAATTTCAAAATTTACCTTTTTTGGCAGATTTTCCATTTTAATAATTTTTTTCACAGTTACAAAGCAAGTGTTAACAGCCAAACCAAACTCAATATTTATGGCCCTGATTTTGTAGTTTACAGAAAAACCCCATATGTGGTCGTAAACCGCTGTACGGGCACACGGCAGGGCACAGAAGGAAAGGAATGCCATATGGTTTTTGGAAGGCAGGTTTTGCTGGACTGTTTTTTTTTTACACAATGTCCCATTTGAAGCTCCCCTAATGCCCCCCTAGAGTAGAAACTCCAAAAAAGTGACCCCATTTTAAAAAATACGGGATAGGGTGGCAGTTTTGTTGTTACTAGTTTAGGGTACATATGATTTTTGGTTGCTCTATATTACACTCAACATTCATCTGACAGGTTAGATCATGTGATATTTTTATAGACCAGGTTGCCACGGATGCGGCGATACCTAATATGTATACTTTTTTTTTATGTAAGTTTTACACAATGATTTCATTTTTGAAGCAAAAAAAATCATGTTTTAGTGTTTCCATAGTCTGAGAGACATAATTTTTTCAGTTTTTGGGCGATTACTTTGGGTAGGGTATTATTTTTGCAGGATGAGATGACGGTTTGATTTGCACGATTTTGCGGTGCATATGACTTTTTGATCGCTTACTATTACACTTTTTGTGATGTAAGGTGACAAAAAATTGTTTATTTAGCACAGTTTTCATTTTTTTTACGGTATTCACCTGAGGGGTTAGGTCATGTGATATTTTTATAGAGACGGTCGATACAGATGCGGCGATACCTAATATGTATACTTTTGTTTTATTTATGTACGTTTTACACAATAATATAATTTTTGAAACATAAAAATGATGTTTTAGTGTCTCCATATTCTGAGCCATAGTTTTTTTTTTTTTTTTTTGGGCGATTGTCTCAGCTAGGGGCTCATTTTTTGTGGGATGAGGTGACGGTTAGATTGGTACTATTTTGGTGGGCAAACGCCTTTGTGATCGCTTGCTGTTGTACTTTTTGTGATGTAAAGTGACCAAAAAAATTTACGGTGTTCATCTGAGGGGTTAGGTCATGTGATATGTGTATAGAGCCGGTCGATACGGATGCGGCAATACCTAATATGTATACTTTTATTTTTTCCCTATTTTTTCTACCAATCTTTTTTAACTTTATTTGGGGAAAATGACATTTTTGTTTATTTTTACTTGAAACTTTTAATTTTTGGGGGAAAACTTTATTTTTTCAACTTTTATTTAACTTTTTTTTTGTCCCACTTTGGGACTTCAACTTGGGGGTCTAATCCCTTTTACAATGCATTCCAATACTTCTGTATTGGAATGCACTGGCTGTATGAGTAATACTGTGTGTATTACTCATACAGCTTCCGGCCTGTGAGATCCAGGGGGCTGGATCTCACAGGCTCGTCACCGGTACGCCCTAAGTCCTTAAGGGGTTAAAGAGGTTATCCCATGACTAATGGAAAAAATGAAAAAATAAAAATAGATAGATAGATAGATAGATGTGATACAGTACATGACAACCTCTTTCTAACAAAGCTAGAACTAGCCATATACCTCACATGGATCCACAGATCTCCACATTCATTGCTCTGCTAGATTTATATCAAGCTGAAAACTCAAGGGGAGTGTCTTTTCTGCTGCAGCTAAGGGGGCGTGTCCATGGTCTCCCTATCACAGCTCAGGGGGCGTGTCCATGCTCTCCCTATCACAGCTTAGGTATCACGTCTGGTAAGGCAGGTACCAGACGTGCGGTGCAGAGGGAAGGGAGGCCGGGTGCCCTAACACAAGAAAGAGGGAGGAGTGGTGACCCCTAACTCACTGGCACCTGGCTACCCTGACGTCCCTAGACGGGTTGCTCACCTGTATGCCGATCACGTGCCTCATCCCTAGCTTACCCGGAAATAAGCCATAGGTAGTGAGTAGGGTGGTGGGAGCACTAGTCTCACCACTGACACCCAGGGTAACAACAGGGAGTGGACAAACAATGCAAACACCACATATAATCCCCGAAGGGAGACGACAAACAGTAGGAAACAAACTGGAGAGAACCGGAGATCCAACAGCACTGATTCCAACAGCTCCAGCAGGCTCCACAGCAATGCCACCTGAGGTCAGAATAGATAACCTAAAAGGAATGTCTATATCTGGCAACAAGGGAAGTAGGAAGAGAGACTAAAGAGTGGCTGGGAGTGGCAGACCAAGAACAGCTGAAAGGAAAACTACCGATACCTAGATAGGACAAAAAAGATAGTAAACCAAAACAGGAAAACCTGGACTGGAATCCATTCCCACAACTAGGTCATGGAGCGATCCCTTGAAAGCGGGTTGTGACACCCTAGTGACATCAGGGGGCAGTTGAAAGATAAAACTGAGCATGTGCGGTCTTCTCAGAGAGTAGGAAAAAGAAATAAGAAAAAAAAAAAAGAGCAGGTGGCGCTATACAGATGCATTTTATTGAATAACTCTGTGGCTATACTAAATGTTTCATTACATGCAATTACAAAAGAATTCAGATCCAGGTGCTGGTTTGAAAACTGAAAACTTTCTCTTGGGACAACCCCTTTAAGTAATTATGAGACAGCACATCTAGATTTTTGTAGCAGAGCTTCACAGTTGAGCTATGTTAACAAGTGATCTGTGGTAGAGCTAAGATGTGACAACCTGCCTCAAATTTTGGAACAAAGTAGGTCAACCAGTAGTTGGTGTAAAGTTATACAAAAGTGCCTAGTCATGCACCAACTTTATCATCCAGCATGAGCCACCATTATAATTATGGTACAGTATTAGACTGTCTGTCCAAGTATTAGACTGTCTGTATCAATATGCAAAATTTTTCACTGTTGTTTGGAAGTGTCAGTTTCTTTTTAAGCCAATTTTTGCAACAAATGTACAAAATGGCGCACACATTTGGTAAATCTGTCACATGAATTAAACTCCTCAACATGAAAACTGCAACACCAAGCAGTAAAAATCATGGAATTATGGAAATCACAGTTTTGATAGACAAGTGAATGATATGCAAATGATAAAAAAAAAGGGAAAGAAAATATTCAAAACATCTTAGTGTACCTAAAATGAAGTCTTGGCTACCATAGACTATGCCACCCTACACCATAATCCCAGGAGTAGGATGGTTGTGATGTTCCCTTATGTAGGCTTCTTGCCTTTGTCCAAATGGTCTCCAGACCAATCTCCAGCTATCATTGCATCCGAGACAAAATTGGGACTCATTGTTGAAGAGAACAGTCCTCCATTCCAGCCTCCACTGCCATCTTGTTGTGCACAAGCACATAGCCTTTGAGAGTGGTGGAGTGATGTTAGTGGAACACCTGTAGCTGGACTTCTGGCTCGTAGCCTAATGTCATACATTGTCTACATTGTGTAGAAATTGTATGCCGCCCCAAGGTTGTTAAAGTGATGTCCAATTTCATTTGCAGTACAAAATTACTACATGCCATTCTTCTAATCAGACAATCCAAGATCAGTCAGTTTGTAGTCCACCAGGAGACTGAATTACACTTGCAACTTCTTTTGTGAATTTTAACAAAAAGTCCTATAATTAAATCTGGCCAAAATGTAGTTCCTCCCACAAAACATCTGGCCCAACACTTAGTAAATGTAACCTACACTTACAAAACAGTTTGTACCATCAATTACAAGTGCTACAAAAAGTCTAGGTTTAGTTCCAGCTGAAATTGTCTCTTTGAAGCCACCTCTGAGGGAAACTCAGTGTAATGGTATTCAAACAGTTACCATTGAATCCAACGGAAGCTGTAAAATTCTCTTTGTATTGATCTCCCCCTAGTGACAGCTGCATGAAAATGGCATGTTTTCATGTCAGGAACGGAAAGAAGAGTTCAATGCTAGGCCTCCCTCTCTTTGAGCCCTTAGCAGTTGCATGGTCTGCCTCAATGGAAGGTACTCTACGGATTAGTAGTCATGGCAATGCTAACGCTACAAATTTAGGCTGACTTTTCCCTGAGTGGGACATAGGAGATGGGTAGTCTTAATCACCTCCATAGACTTTTCTGAGATCTACTATTAGACATCAGCATATACAAGTAAATACAATGCTCAGGGACAGTGATGGGGTGTCAGTCATCTGAGTTTACCTGCTCCCTCCAGTCTAACCTATACATAATAATTGCACAACAAATCAATTAGCTTTTAAACGTATTCTAGTGTATACCGTTTATAACTTCTCCATTAGAGGCAATAAAGCTCAGATCAGTGAGGGTCCAACCCCTGGATGGAGGATGAGAGCACTGAGGTCCCTATTCTAGCAAAATTAGGGGTCCTTAGTGGTTGGGAATCTCACCAGTCTAGCAGTTATTACCCATAAGGTGTATAGGATATTAATCTATTTGGATATCCCAAGATAATTTAGGATTAGAGATGAGCGAACTTATTAAAATTCGTTTTGTGTCCGATTTGTCAAATTAAAAATAAAAATTGATGTGGCCAAATTGATTCTACAGGAATCAAATATGCTCCAATTGGTCTGAAAATTGGGATAAGACACTTTTGAGGTTTCCTGGGACTCTTTCAGGATTTTTTATATCTTGTATCTCTTTTTTGTTACAAATTTTTGCTCTTTCCTTCCTTCCCCCCTTTTACGCTCTTTAAGGCTACTTTCACACTAGCGTTTTTCTTTTCCGGCATAGAGTTCCGTCCTAGGTGCTCTATACCGGAAAAGAACTGATCAGTTTTATCCCCATGCATTCTGAATGGAGAGCAATCCGTTCCGGATGCATCAGGATGTCTTCAGTTCAGTCTTTTTGACTGTTCAGAATGGAGGTAAAACCGCAGCATGCTATGGTTTTATCTCCGGCCAAAAAAACTGAACACTTGCCTGAATACCGGATCCGGCATTTTTTTCCATAGGAATGTATTAGTGCCGGATCCGGCATTCAAAATACTGGAATGCCAGATCCGTCCTTCCGGTCTGCACATGCGCAGACCAAAAAAATATTTGAAAAAAAAATCAAAACGGATCAGTTTGTCCCTATAACAAACGGACAGACGGATCCGTTCTTGCAATGCATTTGTAAGAAGGATCAGGATCCTGATCAGTCTTAAAATGCAATCAGTTGGCATACGTTTCGCCGGTGACGGAACTGCTTGCCGGATCACTCTGCTGCAAGTGTGAAAGTACCCTAACGCGACAGCAAATAATGACACTGACATATAAAGTATGGACAAATGCATGGCTGATGTTAACAAACAGCGTGTTTAAAAACACACTGCACCGTTGCATGTGCTATACTTTATCATTCTAGACATCTTTAAAAAATTGCCCTTTATTGAAGGCAGATGGTGTTTAAAATTGTCAGCTGGATGGAAGTACAAATATCATACATCAAAATCACATTTTTGTTAAGGCATGGAACTGCACAACATTTAGAAAATTAGACAATTTTTACAGACAGCTGGACAAAAGTACTGCTGCCATAGAGAATAATTAAATTTGGGTGAAGGGGCGGAACTGCACAACATTTCTAAAATAAGACAATTTTTACAGACAGCTGGCCAGACGTACCAATGCCTTTCAGCAGAATTACATTTTGGTGACAACACCACCTACCTCGCAGAATACTCTGAGATGACACTGAAGGCTGGACAAGACAGTACAGTGAGCGCAAACAACCAGTGTTCCAATCTGCCTCCTCAGAAGTCCTTGGGGTCATTTAGAAAACGATACAATTTTTAAGAATTTTATAAAAAAACAAACAGCTGGGCAGAAGTACAAATATCATAGAGCAGAATTAAATTTTGGTGAAGAGACAGAACTGCGCCACATTTCCACAATGATGAGTAATTTTTTAGAGAAAGATAAGGGCGAAAGTAAGGGCGAAAGTAAGGGCGACAGTAAGGGCGTCAGTAAGGGCGAGAAAAGATACTAAGGGCAAAAGTAAGGGCAAAAGTAAGGGCAAAAAAACATACTAAGGGCAAAAGTAAGGGCGACAGTAAGGGCAAAAGTAAGGGCAAAAAAGATACTAAGGGCGAAAGTAAGGGCAAAACTAAGGATACTAAAGATACTAAAGGCGAAATTAAGGGCGACAGTAAGGGCGAAAGTAAGGGCAACAGTAAGGGCGAAAAAAGATACGAAGGGCGAAAGTAAGGGCGAAAAAAGATACTAAGGGCAAAAGTAAGGGCGAAAAAACATACTAAGGGCAAAAGTAAGGGCGACAGTAAGGGAGAAAAAAGATACTAAGGGCGACAGTAAGGGCGAAAGTGCGAAAAAAGATATTAAGGGCGAAAGTAAGGGCGACAGTAAGGGCGACAGTAAGGGCGAAAAAAGATACTCAGGGCGACAGTAAGGGCGAAAATAAGGGCGAAAGGGCGAAAAAAGATACTAAGGGCGAAAGTAAAGGCAAAAGTAAGGGAGAAAAAGATACTGTAACGGATCACCTGGCACCCCGACTGAGTACCTCTGTTTACGGATGCGCCTAGCGTTTTTCTGAGGCTTCAAGCACTCTGGCAGACACCACAATCACCGAACCATACAAATAGGTTTTCACTCCTAGCAGTCAAACTGGGACATCATGCAATAAATCCTCCCCCAAGAATGAGACGACACTTCACCTTGAGGGTTAAAACAGGAACTCCCTTTATTTTAACACAAGCATTGATTTATACACATCTTCCAACAAGGTACCACCCACAGGCTCTGCAAAAACAGCCAATCATATGTATCTACAGTATTTAAACCTTCCCAGCAATTGTACACAAAATCCCCTTCCCTCTGTCTGTAACGCAATAAACAAAACACAATGAGCATTGTCTGAGATGTAATTAACCAACACAATAAGCATTGTCTCAGACGCAATCCACAAAATACAATTATCAAACGTAATGGACTAACTTGAACCCTGGCATACACATATACAATTCAACCGAACACATAATAACATACATAGTATTTAAGACAGCCTGAATGCAATCTGCTACACAGTCTTAAAGGGGCATTGTTCCTAAAAGTCAGACATGTCCACGGATGGCCATTAAAGGGCCAGTAGCAGCAATATAAAATACCACATGCCCAAATATTGCATTCAAACGTACCAAATCACCAGGGGCCATAGTCAGCAGGTAGGAGGCGGTCAGCCAGGCCTCTCCAATGCCCAGTGGCGAGGCGGGTTCCGCCACAGATACTAAGGGCGAAAAAAGATACTAAGGGCGACAGTAAGGGTGAAAGTCCGAAAAAAGATACTAAGGGCAAAAGTAAGGGCGAAAGGGCGAAAAAAGATACTAAGGGCAAAAGTAAGGGCAAAAGTAAGGGCGAAAAAAGATACTAAGGGCAAAAGTAAGGGCAAAAGTAAGGGCGAAAAAAGATACTTAGGACGACAGTAAGTGTGAAAAAACATACTAAGGGCGAAAGTAAGGGCGAAAAAAGATACTAAGGGCGAAAGTAAGGGCGAAAAAAGATAGAAAGGGCGACAGTAAGGGCAAAAGTAAGGGCGACAGTAAGGGTGAAAAAAGATACTAAGGGCGACATTAAGGGCAAAAGTAAGGGCGAAAAAAGATACTAAGGGCAAAAGTAAGGGCAAAAAAAGATAGAAAGGGCAAAAGTAAGGGCGACAGTAATGGCGAAAGTAAGGGCGAAAAAAGATACTAAGGGCAAAAGTAAGAACGAAAAAAAACTAAGGGCGAAAGTAAGGGCAAAAAAAGATAGTAAGGGCAAAAGTAAGGGCGACAGTAATGGCGAAAGTAAGGGCGAAAAAAGATACTAAGGGCAAAAGTAAGAACGAAAAAAAACTAAGTGCGAAAGTAAGGGCGAAAGTAAGGGCGAAAAAAGATACTAAGGGCAAAAATAAGGGCAAAAGTAAGGGCAAAAAAAGATAGTAAGGGCAAAAGTAAGGGCGACAGTAATGGCGACAGTAAGGGCTAAAAAAACATACTAAGGGCGAAAGTAAGGGCAAAAAAAGATACTTAGGGCGACAGTAAGGGCGAAAGTAAGGGAGAAAAAAAGATACTAAGGGCGACAGTAAGGGCAAAAGAAAGGGCGAAAAAAGATACTAAGGGCAAAAGTAAGGGCGAAAAAAGATACTTAGGACGACAGTAAGTGTGAAAAAAAACATACTAAGGGCGGAAGTAAGGGCAAAAGTAAGGGCAAAAAAAGATACTAAGGGCAAAGAAAGATACGGGCGAAAGTAAGGGCAAAAAAAGATAAGGGCGAAAGTAAGGGTGAAAAAAGGATACTTAGGGCGACAGTAAGGGTGAAAAAAACATACTAAGGGCGACAGTAAGGGCAAAAGTAAGGGCAAAACAAGATACTAAGGGCGAAAAAAGATACTAAGGGCGAAAGTAAGGGCAAAAAAAACATAGTAAGGCCGAAAGTAAGAGCGAAAAAAGATACTTAGGGCGACAGTAAGGGCGAAAGTAAGGGCGAAAAAAGGATACTAAGGGCGAAAGTAAGGGTGAAAAAAGATAGTAAGGGCAACAGTAAGGGCGAAAGTAAGGGCGAAAGTAAGGGCGAAAGTAAGGGCGAAAATAAGTGCGAAAGTGAGGGCGAAAAAAGATACTAAGGGCGAAAGTAAGGGCAAAAAAAGATACTAAGGGCGACAGTAAGGGGCGAAAGTATGGGCAAAAAAGATACTAAGGGCGAAAGTAAGGGCAAAAAAAGATACTAAGGGCGACAGTAAGGGGCGAAAGTATGGGCGAAAAAAGATACTAAGGGCGACAGTAAGGGCGAAACCAAGGGCGAAAAAAGGATACTAAGGCAAAAGTTTGGGTGAAAATAAGGGCGAAGATAAGGGCAAAAATAAGGGCGAAAATAAGGGCAAAAGTAAGGGGGAAAAAAGATACTAAGGGTGAAAGTAAGGGCGACAGTAACGACAAAAAAAGATACTAAGGGCAAAAATAAGGGCGAAAGTAAGGGCGAAAAAAACATACTAAGGGCAAAAGTTTGGGTGAAAATAAGGGCGAAAAAACATACTAAGGGCGAAGGTAAGGGCTAAAAAAACATACTAAGGGCAAAAGTAAGGGCGAAAAAAAAATACTAAGGGCGCAAGTAAGGGCAAAAATAAGGGCAAAAGTAATGGTGAACATAGATACTAAGGCGACAGTAAGGGCGAAAGTAAGGGCAAAAGGGCGAAATTAGATACTAAGGGCGACAGTAAGGGCAAAAGAAAGGGCAAAAAAAAGATACTAAGGGCAAAAGTAAGGGTGAAAAAAGATACTTAGGACGACATTAAGTGTGAAAAAAACATACTAAGGGCGGAAGTAAGGGCAAAAGTAAGGGCAAAAAAAGATACTAAGGGCGAAAAAAGATACTAAGGGCGAAAAAAGATACTAAGGGCGAAAGTAAGGGTGAAAAAAACATACTAAGGGCGAAAAAAGATACTTAGGGAGACAGTAAGGGCGAAAGTAAGGGCGAAAGTAAGGGCGAAAGTAAGGGCGAAAGTAAGGGCGAAAAAAGGATACTAAGGGCGAAAGTAAGGGCGAAAAAAGATAGTAAGGGCAACAGTAAGGGCGAAAGTAAGGGCAAAAGTAATGGCGAAAATAAGTGCGAAAGTAAGGGCAAAAGTAAGGGCGAAAAAAGGATACTAAGGACTAAAGTAAGGGCGAAAGTAAGGGCGAAAAAAGATAGTAAGGGCAACAGTAAGGGCGAAAGTAAGGGCAAAAGTAATGGCGAAAATAAGTGCGAAAGTAAGGGCAAAGTAAGGGCGAAAAAAGATAGTAAGGGCAACAGTAAGGGCGAAAGTAAGAGCAAAAGTAATGGCGAAAATAAGTGCGAAAGTAAGGGCAAAAGTAAGGGCGAAAAAAAGATACTAAGGGCAAAAGTAAGGGCAAAAAAGATACTAAGGGCGTCAGTAAGGGGCGAAAGTAAGGGCGAAGTAAGGGCGAAAAAAGATACTTAGGGCGACAGTAAAGGCGACAGTAAGGGCGAAAGCAAGGGCGAAAAAAGGATACTAAGGGCAAAATTTTGGGTGAAAATAAGGGCGAAAAAAGATACTAAGGGCGAAGAAAGATACTAAGGGCGAAAGGAAGGGTAAAGGTAAGGGCTAAAAAAACATACTAAGGGCAAAAGTAAGGGTGATTAAAAACAGTAAAAAGATTAAAAACATACTAAGGGCGAAAGTAAGGGCAAAAGTAAGGGCAAAAAAAGATACTTAGGCGACAGTAAGGGCGAAAGTAAGGGCGACAGTAAGGGCAAAAAAAGATACTAAGGGCAAAAGTAAGGGCGGAAAAAACATACTAAGGGCAAAAGTTTGGGTCAAAATAAGGGCGAAAAAACATACTAAGGGTGAAAAAACATACTAAGGGCGAAAGTAAGGGCGAAGGTAAGGGCTAAAAAAACATACTAAGGGCAAAAGTAAGGGTGAAAAAAACATACTAAGGGCGCAAGTAAGGGCAAAAATAAGGGCGAAAGTAATGGTAAACATAGATACTAAGGGCGACAGTAAGGGCGAAAGTAAGGGCAAAAGTAAGGGTTAAAGGGCGAAATTAGATACTAAGGGCGACAGTAAGGACGACAGTAAGGGCAAAAGTAAGGGCAAAAAAACATACTAAGGGCGAAAGTAAGGGCGAAAAAAGATACTAAGGGCGAAAGTAAGGGCGACAGTAAGGGCAAAAAAAGATACTAAGGGCGAAAGTAAGGGCAAAAGTAAGGGCAAAAGTTCGACTGATGACATATAGAAGGATTACATTTTTTAAAAGAATTACATTATTATGAAAACACAGAATTATGCCACATTTACAGCAACTAAGTGGTATGGCAGTAACTGGACCACCAACAACTTGGCCAAGTGGGAGTTCAGCTTGCACACAAGCTAATTTCTGGTTGCAAAGTTTTTTTATGGCTACACATTCCATTATGGATGCATCATGTTGAAGCAGAAGACAAGGAGGAGTCATCTAAACATGAGAAGAATCAGCTGATAACAATGACAAAAACTATGTACTGCTTGGCGATATGGCCTGGCTGTCACAAATAAGACAAGAGGGCCAGTGGCGTGCCCGGGGGGGGGGGGGGGGGACGGGGGGGGCGGTGCACCCCGGGTGCCGGCTCTAACGGGGGGGGCCAGCAGGCCCAGAAGCAATACAGATGGAAGCGCTCATTGCTGAAGCGCTGACACCCGCTGACACAATGATGTCATCGCGCGCCCATGTGCCGGGACTCAGCAGCACAGTGCCCTGACTCTGCAAGCAAGTGCAGGTAAGTATTTAGCTTTTAGGGTTTCTTTCTTTTTTCTTTTATGTGGCAACTTTGGGGGACATGAGGGGGCCGGGGTGGACAGAGGACGTGTGGGGGCAAACTTTTATTTTATATTATAATGTGGCAACTTTGGGGGACATGAGGGGGCCGGGTGCACACAGGACAGAGGACGTGTGGGGGCAAACTTTTATTTTATAATGTGGCAACTTTGGGGGACATGAGGGGGGTGCACACAGGAGGACGTGGGGGGAATATGGTGGGATACTGTGTGACACAGTGGGGGGCCAATTTATTATGGGAGGGATGGCAATGTGGGGGACACTCAGTGTGGGGGACACTACTGTGTGGGGGCAGTGTGGGGGACACTACTGTGTGGGGGGCAGCATGGGGGACACTACTGTGTGGGGGCAGCATGGGGAGACACTACTGTGTGTGGGGAAGTGTGGGGGAAATTACTGTGTGGGGGACACTACTGTGTGGGGGCAGCGTGGGGGGACACTACTGTGTGGGGGCAGTGTGGGGGAAATTAACTTGTGGTGGACACTACTGTGTGGGGGGCAGTATGGGGGAAATTACTGTGTGGGGGCAGCATGGGGGCCTTGCTATTAAGGAGGCACTGTAGGGGCCTTTCTATTATTTCTGGGGACACTATACAGGGATTATTACCTGGCGCACAATATAAGGTGTTATTATTACTGGGGGCACTATAGGGGACATTATAGCTGCTGTAGACACTTAAGGGACATTTGGGGTTATGGTCGTGACTCCTGAACCGCATGCGGTTGTCAGCGGTTGTGGCGAAACCAACCTCGCCACGGTGTTTTGGAGGGGGCTGTTTGCCAGCCTCCTGCCCTGGGATTATGGTCCCTTAAGTTATTGGGTCTCAAGGCACTTGGGACTGAGCCCTCTGTCCCTGGATTGCATCATTTGCCTTACTTGCTTGGATTTTACTATTCCCATCGTGAGAACAATGGATGAAGCACATAGTGAGAACAATAGATAGCGGCCATTTTAGCTCACAGACACTGTTCTGACTTTTCAACACGGTGCTATCTTGCCTGTATTTGGTGCACAGAGACATCATTCAGTAGTTTGAAACTACCAAACAGGGGACACATTTATTAGTGACTATTTTCTGTATAACTTGTATATTTTCGGTGTAACTGGCATAAAACTGTATCTTTCAAACTGAACGGATGTGGGTGAATTTTGGATATGTGGTTCACCCAGATCCCCCAGTTCTGAGGATATATTGGTTATGGGGTTATTGCATGTTTTGGGGTTCTTGTGATATGTTTTATAAAACTGTATTTCTGTGCCTTTGATAAATATATTCGCCATTGTGTTCAATAATCATCACCGGCAGAGGGGAGGATTTTGTGTGGGTGTGTTCCATTGTCCCATTGTGTGTTTAAATGGTGATTTCTGTCCTGTTGTCTCCACATGTGTATTGGCGATTTCCCTTTGTCCTGAGAGATAATTGGATTACTTCTCGGTTGTCTCCGGGACAGAAAGGAGGAAACCATGATGCATTGTGCGGATGTGTTGTATCTGTCCTGTATTTGCAACAACTGTAATAAAAACCAGGCTGGGTGTGCCAGCATGTCAGACCACTGCTTGACCCTCAACACAGAGCCTTGTCTCGTTATTGGGGGGAATTCCCTGTATGCTGTTAGAGACTGATTGCCAGAAGCTGATTGTATGCTTTTCCTGTTCATCTGCTAGCAGCTATTCGCGAGGTTCCAGTTTGGAGTGCTATTTTGTATCCAGTTCGGGAGTTTGGTGTTCTGCAGTAGCTGTGCCTGTCTCTCAGAAAGGGGCATATCGCCTAAACGGATTTTAACCCCTTGTCTGCGGAAACGGTCCGTTACAGCGGTCTTTGGTTTGGTTGTCAATCACAGGTGAGGGCTGTGGTATTTGCCTCACCTGTGGTTGCCGCTGGCAACAGTATGTATGTGGCAGCATAGCAGTCTGTGCTGTGTCATGGCAGCTTGCTATGTTGTGCATGTGGTTGCGTTTGGTATGTGTGTATGTGTGCACTTGGTTTTATGTACACTACGTGCAGAATTATTAGGCAAATGAGTATTTTGACCACATCATCCTCTTTATTCACGTTGTCTTACTCCAAGCTGTATAGGCTCGAAAGCCTACTACCAATTAAGCATATTAGGTGATGTGCATCTCTGTAATTAGAAGGGGTGTGGTCTAATGACATCAACACCCTATATCAGGTGTGCATAATTATTAGGCAACTTCCTTTCCTTTGGCAAAATGGGTCAAAAGAAGGACTTGACAGGCTCAGAAAAGTCAAAAATAGTGAGATATCTTGCAGAGGGATGCAGCACTCTTAAAATTGCAAAGCTTCTGAAGCGTGATCATCGAACAATCAAGCGTTTCATTCAAAATAGTCAACAGGGTTGCAAGAAGCGTGTGGAAAAACCAAGGCGCAAAATAACTGCCCATGAACTGAGAAAAGTCAAGCGTGCAGCTGCCAAAATGCCACTTGCCACCAGTTTGGCCATATTTCAGAGCTGCAACATCACTGGAGTGCCCAAAAGCACAAGGTGTGCAATACTCAGAGACATGGCCAAGGTAAGAAAGGCTGAAAGACGACCACCACTGAACAAGACACACAAGCTCAAACATCAAGACTGGGCCAAGAAATATCTCAAGACTGATTTTTCTAAGGTTTTATGGACTGATGAAATGAGAGTGAGTCTTGATGGGCCAGATGGCTGGATTGGTAAAGGGCAGAGAGCTCCAGTCCGACTCAGACGCCAGCAAGGTGGAGGTGGAGTACTGGTTTGGGCTGGTATCATCAAAGATGAGCTTGTGGGGCCTTTTTGGGTTGAGGATGGAGTCAAGCTCAACTCCCAGTCCTACTGCCAGTTTCTGGAAGACACCTTCTTCAAGCAGTGGTACAGGAAGAAGTCTGCAAGGTAAGAAAAACATGATTTTCATGCAGGACAATGCTCCATCACACGCATCCAAGTACTCCACAACGTGGCTGGCAAGAAAGGGTATAAAAGAAGAAAATCTAATGACATGGCCTCCTTGTTCACCTGATCTGAACCCCATTGAGAACCTGTGGTCCATCATCAAATGTGAGATTTACAAGGAGGGAAAACAGTACACCTCTCTGAACAGTGTCTGGGAGGCTGTGGTTGCTTCTGCACACAATGTTGATGGTGAACAGATCAAAACACTGACAGAATCCATGGATGGCAGGCTTTTGAGTGTCCTTGCAAAGAAAGGTGGCTATATTGGTCACTGATTTGTTTTTGTTTTGTTTTTGAATGTCAGAAATGTATATTTGTGAATGTTGAGATGTTATATTGGTTTCACTGGTAAAAATAAATAATTGAAATGGGTATATATTTGTTTTTTGTTAAGTTGCCTAATAATTATGCACAGTAATAGTCACCTGCACACACAGATATCCCCCTAAAATAGCTAAAACTAAAAACAAACTAAAATCTACCTCCAAAAATATTCAGCTTTGATATTAATGAGTTTTTTGGGTTCATTGAGAACATGGTTGTTGTTCAATAATAAAATTAATCCTCAAAATACAACTTGCCTAATAATTCTGCGCTCCCTGTATTGTGTGCACTTCCCCTTTAAGTGGTGTTTTCCCTTCCCTGGTGGTGGAAGGGTTAACTCCCTTTCTGTGTGTGTGAGACACTGGGTGTGTCTGTGTGGGTGTGGCCACTTAGGCCTATAAAGCCTCTGTGTTTGGCATGTCTCAGTGGGTTGCTTCAGCCATGCTTAGCTGGAGCAGCCTCCTGTGCATTCCATCTGCCAGTGGGGGCCACCCTTGTGGTCATAAACAAACAAACTGTGACTCTTAGGTTTATCTGTGTAGTTTATGTCTTGATATTCAGTTGATGTTTTCCTTTGTCTCTGTTTATTGCAACTACGGATGTCCTGGTTACCTGTGTGTTATGTGTGCGGTGTCCTCTAGTTGTTCTGTGGACATTAGTAGTGCATGCATGGGTTCCAGTCAGCGTGGCTGTTACAGGTACGTGTGGAACTAGTAGTTCGCCTGTCATATCTGTATGTTGTATGTGTTTCCCCATTCCTTGTAGCTTGGCCAGTGAGACCCCTGTTCCTCCGTGTCCAGAAGGAACAGGCCGTCTTACCTTGACACCTAGTTCAGGGACCGGTCGGAGGGTGAGTTAGGGATCCGAGGTTCCTGAGCATGGGCCCTCCTACCTTCAAGGTCGGCCCATGCAGCTAGGAGTTAGGGTCAAGTTAGGGACGCTTTAGGAGGTGACCTGCTCCCTAATCCTGTCGTCCTGGCTGAGCAGCCTAACATCTTCTGGCATCGCACGGCTGAGGGTTTTCCCCATCCTCAGCCGTGACACTTAGTTGTCCATAGCAACCAATCAGATTCCACCTTTCATATTTGACAGCTCTTTTGGAAATCCAGTTCTACTTTACACCAGTTTGATAAATGACCCCAATTATGTCTATTAGGGTCACTATTTTTTCAGCAGTATAGTACCTGGGGCATTGGGGGGCACAACGGGCACAGTATTGGGGATGACAGCAAGATGACACTGTGGGGACACCAGGATGGGGAGGTTGATGGAAAAATTTAGAAATCTAACGTGTCTGTGTTACAAAATCTGTAGAGACGAGATGCGGCTGAAAGAATTTCTCATGGTGGTCTAACGGAGGAGAAGAGGAAAGAGAGGGTCTACATGACAGGAGATATCCCTGGATGTAAGAGGTATGTGGTCAAGTATTGAGGGTGGGGGCAGAGAAATGACCCGCCCCAGGTGCCAAACAACCTGGGCACGCCACTGAGGAGGGCAGAATTGTTTTGATTTAGAATGCTGTCCGGTTCTATTTTTCCACTGTATCCGGTAATGCCGCCTCATGTGCTACAGTATAGTTCTGGTACCTATGTTTGTGTCTGAAAGCCCACAGCTTATTTTAAACCTGCAAATCTTGCATATGGATGTGGTTTTGTGGTCTTGCCATACGGTATATACTCATATAGAGCTATCAACAGCCAAGTTTGGCCTAGGTCTGGCACGTTTTGAGCCTGAGCCGACAGTATCAGCAGCATCACCAGTTCCCGAGCTGACCACAATAGATACAGATCTGGCCTTGCCAGTTCTTTTGGAGGTTTTGGCTGTCTGATACCTCCACTCTTTATTGCTGCCACTCCAACCAACCTTTTTCTCTGATGTTCTCTGATGTCTCCTCCTACTTTTCAGCACCCCTATCTGGCTCCCATTTCAGTCCAACACACATTCCTCATTATAGTCCTCACCTTCATTGACTGTGATATGTAATTGTGGGCATCTCCTGATGACACTGACACTGCTCACACAAGTCATCAACAGTAAGACTACTCGGAGTATCTTCCATAGTATCTTCCATAGTACATAAGGGTTTTGTTGCCCCTTTTAAGGGAAAAAAAGGCCCCACTAGGAGAGGGCAGTGAAGACAGAGATGATGCAGCCTTTTCTGGGGCCACCAGGAGGAGCAGGAGGAACGCTGTAACTCCTAGCTCCAAGGCACAGTGTCAGACTCAGAGGTGCATCCACATCCTTCTGCTGTGAATGAGAGGAGGAGTTAGCCATCCAGTCCACAATATAATCCTCTTTTTTCTCAAAGTCAGGGAGAACTGAAGACTATTACTACTGGCCGGATGGCTGGCTCTGCAACTGCTGTTTGCACTAATACCGACATCCTGAAATTTGGACGATGAGGCATGGTTCTTTAATTTTCCACTCTGTCGTTTAATGGACATTTTATTATGAGGCTTATAAATGAAAAGTCACTGTTTTGTTTTGCATAATTTTAAATGATACTAGAAACTTTTAATGGTCGCTAACTTTCACACAACTTTGCATAAAGTAATAGTGAAAGTGACTACAAGAAACTTGGTAATATGTTTAATCAGTGAGAAATATCTAGCTCCCCTGTTATCAGCTGTTTACCAGTCACCTCCACCCCGCAAATTGTTTTTCTTTTCACTGTAAAAAAATGCTTTTTCCCATTCAGGATGGATCATTTCTATAGGAGTATCATATTACACATGTTAATGCAAATCTATAGAGAGGGGAGGGGGAGGAGCGAGCAGGAGCTAAGAATACAAATAGAGAAAAAGAGTGAATAAGAGAAGGTTAGGAAGGATATTCTCTTCTACTTTCTGTGTATGCAGTGAATGGCTGCTAGTCTCCACTCACCATCTCTGAGAGAACTGCAAACCAGATGTTCAACTAGCACAGAGAAAATCTGCCAGATAAAAGTGATATAATTGCCAGAAATAGTGTTACTCCTTATGTACACACACTATACTATTGATTAACGCAAAGTTTGTTGAAAGGTCAGTGACGTATTAAAGATAAAGGTGCAGTTAAATGTCCCTCCTCTTCTACAAACACTGGTATTGACAATTTACAATTGTAATAATGCAATTCTTTCTGTAAACTGTTTTGCTGTAACACTGAACTGTATCTTGTAGTAATATACAACACATTCCATACCTCAGTTATATTAATGGCATTACTGCATTAAAATGCTTTTGCTATAACACTGAACGGTATCTTGCAGTAATATACAACATGTTCAGTAACAGAGGTATACTAATGGCTTTATTGCAGTATTGTTTTTGCTATAAATCTGAATGGTACCGTACAGTAATATACAATGCATTCAATAAAATGGATATAATGCACTGAAATGCATTATGAATATGAATGAATGAATATCTTTGCGGCCCGGCAAGTATTTCTGAACATGAGCGCGCTGCTATCGGCGCGCTCATGTTCTCTCAGCAGCACGGGGAGAAGGAAGCTGTCCTCCCTCCCCCTGTGCTGCTGCCGCTGCCACCAATGAGAAGAGAGGGGGGGGTGAGGAGTGGCAGGCGCGCTGCGCCACCAATGAGAATAGAGGGGGGGAGGAGCGGCGGGCGCACTGCGCCACCAATGAGAATAAAGGGGGGGGGGGGGGGGAGGAGGGACGGGCGCACTGCGCCACCAATGATTGGACTATTTCCACACAGAGCGGCGCCCAGCACTCACCATTAGTCCTGGGCGCCGCTCCGTTCGCCCGCAGTGCCCCATTACTGTCTCCTCTCCTGCTCCACATGCTGCTTACTATCGGAGCGATGGGAGGAGACATCAGCTTCACTAGTGGGCGTTCCTTCTCCCTGCGCTGCGATTGGACAGCGCTACAGCCAGGAAGAAGGAACGCCCACTAGTGAAGCTGATGTCTCCTCCCATCGCTCCGATAGTAATCAGCAGCATGTGGAGCAGGAGACAGTAATGGAGCACTGCAGTCGAACGAGCGGCGCCCAGGACTAATGGTGAGTGCTGAGACATCACTGGGCGCCGCTCTGTGTGGCCTGATAGTGAAAGAAGTTTAACACAATACAGGAGGCGGGTGCCGGCAGCAGAATCGCATTGCCGGCACCCTGCCCCTGACAGGGAGCTGCGATCAGAGGCAGTTAACCCCTTAGGTGCCGCACCTGAGGGGTTAACTGCTGATCTGCCAGTACCCGCCTCCTGTATAAAGGGGTAATTTATCATTGGTGGTGCAGTGTGCCCCCCCCCCTCAACCCCCCCATCCCATTAAAATCATTGGTGGCACAGTGCGCCAGCCCCTCTCAACCCCCCCATTATTTAAATCATTGGTGGCAGTGGCCACAGGGACCTCTCCCCTCCCCCTCATTGGTGATGCAGTGGCAGCTTCTGATCGGAGCCCCAGCTGTGTAAGCCTGGGGCTCCGATCAGTTACCATGGCAGCCATGGCAGCCAGGACGCTACAGAAGCCCTGGTTGCCATGGTAACATCCCTGATGCTGTGTGCACTATGCACAGAGCAGCAGGGACAGTGTGAAGTCCTATTCACCCTGATAGAGCTGAATAGGACAAGGGATGAAAGATCCCAGGTTCTCGCCCCTAAGGCTACTTTCACACTTGCGTTCAGAGCGGATCCGTCTGAGACGGATCCGCTCATATAATGCAGACGGTGGATCCGTTCAGAACGGATCCGTCTGCATTATATTGTAAAAAAAATTCTAACTGTGAAAGTAGCCTGAACGGATCCGTCCAGACTTTTACATTGAAAGTTAATGGGGGACGGATCCGTTTGAAGATTGAGCCATATTGTGTCATCTTCAAACGGATCCGTCCCCATTGACTTCCATTGTAAGTCTGGACGGATCCGCACGGCCAGGCGTTTTTTTTTTATGCGGCCCACATAAACTTAAATTTAGTTTTTTTGGCCCATGTTAGCCTTTGAGTTTGACATGCTTGCTGTAAACGGTAGAAACTTTTTTTTACAAAAATAATAAATAAATAAAGATGGCTGGTTGTTCCTACAGAAAAATGAGTTTCTTGCTGGACTCTGTTTCCAATTCTCTCCTTATAGTGCCCCTAGTAACTGGCTTGTGTCTGCAATTGTTTTTTTGGCAGACACAGCCATGACACAATCTCAGGAGAAAAAGCTGTCTGAATACTGCCCACTGATTAACTGGTAATGTTGTCTTTCAGCCTCTGAGCCAATCAGGGCAAGCCCTCGTCTACCCTCCCAGGGTCATATGATCCTGCATCTTCTTCCTTCCTCTTGTTTTCCCCACTAATTTTCACAGCATAATGGCGCTTTTACGGGGTTTGTTTAAAAAATCTTTTGACAGATGAATCTTTGTGAAATTCGTAATGAGTCTCATTAGTTTTGAATCAATTTGCTCATCTCTATTTAGTATCCTTATTGCTTTTTTCTGATATTTCATATTTCTGTATCTATTCTTTGAACACAGAATAAAACATGAAATTATACATGGTTGTAGAGAACAATCATGTCGGCTATCAGACAAGGCTTGGGAACGCAGATTATTTGTTTCAAATACAAAGAAATAGACA
This sequence comes from Bufo gargarizans, assembly GCF_014858855.1. Classification (NCBI taxonomy): domain Eukaryota; kingdom Metazoa; phylum Chordata; class Amphibia; order Anura; family Bufonidae; genus Bufo; species Bufo gargarizans. Next base: position 454,182,854 of record NC_058083.1, read on the forward strand.
ATAAAATAGAAAAGCATAGCAAAATGCCATGCTGCAGCTCATCACTGAGCTCTAAATAAACAGCTGTCACTATGATCCCCCTCTAACTATACTCATTTGGTGTTATTATCTACTGCATTCCATATTGATCATGCACTGTCTTCATCACTTGGTTTCTATAGATTTAAAGAAATAACAAAATCATATATAAAATGACAGATAAAAAAAATCCACATAAAAATACTCAGGAAAGCTACACCAAAAATACATATAAATCCACACAATTTATTGTGGTTTTGGTGCTTTTTTGGGGCGATTTTTATGTTTTTGTTGCCGATTTTAAAATCCACACAACAGGTCAATTTCCACACAGAAAGAAAATCTCATTCACTTTGCTGTTACTGTATTATGCTGCATTTTTTCTGCACGAAAATCCATGTGGAAAAAGCGAATGTAATCCACATTGTGTGCAGGATCCGCAATACACCCGGCTGGCACCTCCATAGAACTGCCTATTCTTGTCCGCGGACAAGAATAGGACATTTTCTATTTTTTTCCAGAGCCGCGGACCAGAAGTTCGGGGTCGCGCTCCGGAAATGAGGATGCGGGCAGCACACTGTGTGCTGTCCGCATCCATTCCTGCCCCATACAGAATGAATGGGTCTGCACCCGTTCCGGATAATTGCGGAACGGGTGCGGACACATTTTACGGACGGGTGAATGGACCCTTAGGGTATGGCAACACGGTCAGGTTTCTGCATGCAGCTTTGGAAGTCAAAATCAGGAGTGGATCATAAAAGGAGAGAAGATATACAACATCTCTTTTTTTTATTTATTTACTTCTAGTTTTGGCTTCCAAAACTGCATGCAGAAAACCTGACTGCGTGGCGGTACCCTAATGTCTCTCATTGGTGAACACATCTCAAGCACATTCTAGATATGGGTTTGATTTTGCGCCATTGTAAGAGTGTCTTTTCAATGATGGCAGTGAAGTGAAAGCTATGATATTAGTAGCATCCTTTCAGCTCCTGATTGCCAGGATGTCGAATAGATCACAACTGTCTGAATAGAAACATATTATGTGTTTGTAAAGTTTCCTTTTATTTTATTCATCTTTTTGTACCATTCCAATAGACATGTTTCACGTAATGCTATTACATTGCTGATTTTCATCTTGTAGCATTATATCTAGCATTGAGCGAATTGAAATATCCAAATTTCAGAAAAAATTTGATTCGGCATGAAGCCGAATTTCCTCGCACTTCGTGGTAATGAATCAATTTTTTCTAAAATGGTGGCTGAAAGTTAAAAAAAAGGTGTAATTTCTTTTAAGCCTTAGCAGCTGAATCTGCTTCACAGATGCCGCAATCAGCGTTGAACGCAGCATCTGAGGGGTTAGATGACAGGGGCAGTGCAAATGCCGTTCCCTGTCATTGCGCCCGCTAAATACAATGTAAAGCGATTCGTGACTAAGCAATTTGCAACAAATGGAATTTCTTAACAAAATTCGGAGAAGCAGCCAAATCTAATTTTTCAAAACTTTGCTTATCTCTAATTATATATTTTAGGGCCTAATACTCAAGCTTGAAATGCCCCCCTCTCATACCTAACTGACTGGAAAGGAGTTAACTCTTTCCAGCAAAAGCCAGTTTGGACCAAATGCCGAGGCCCCGTTTTTCAACTCTGACAAGTGTCACTTTATCTGGTAATAATTCTGGAACGCTTTCACTGATTCAGGCATTTCTAAGACTGTTTTCTCGTGACACATTTTACTTCACGTTAGTAGTGAACCTGAGTTGATATGTATAAAAATAAATAAAACATTTATAGAAATTTTTTAACAATTTGCAATTTTCGGAATTTGAATTTCTCTGATCTTAAGACAAATAGTGATTCCTGGGGATATGTCATCAATATCCATTGCCTGAAAAAAAAAAAACTTTACTTAAGCCACGTAGGACAATATCCTAAAACAGTAGTTCGGAAGGTACTAGTTCTCCTTGTGAAGATACAGCTAATATCGAGAGTTTTATCTACAATGATCTTTAGGAACAAAGAGTGCAAATCACCCAGTCAACAAGAAACCTACTCTGTCGTGTTGAGGAGCAAAAAATATCAGAAACTGCTGTCTATAGATGAGTGGCTCTATTTTGGTGGATTTTCCTGGTCATATTTGAGCGCTATTTCATGGGTCAGACATTGACTTACAAGATAGCTACCTATAGGCACTAGAGTTTTAATTTTTTCTTGTGGAGTGATAATTTGCATACTAATACATTAGCATCACAAACATGGCCTATACTAGTGCCCATTATTTAGCGCACATATGGCATATAGTATGGTTCATAAATCTATTCCTTGCAGTTCAACTCTTTCTTCTCATGTTCACAGGTGGTTCTGGATTACACTTTGAAAGTACTTTTGGAGATCCTAATTTTTATGGGGTGCTATAGGGAGCTGTATTGTAAAAGGGGTTTACCGTACATTTATATTGCGGACCTATCCTCAGGATAGGTTGTCAATATGCTATTGGAGGGATTATTACACCTTGAACCCTGACAATGATTTTTTCTGCTGTAGCTAAGGTGCCAGAAGTTGGTACCAGAACTACTGTAGATACAGTTGTAGATACAGTTGGTTACTGCAGTGCTGCTCCCATTCTGTCACGAGGGTGTCAAGAGCCAAGTCTGACTCTGTTATACCCGGGGTCAGGAAGTCGCAGCGGGTGGCTGCGTGCTCTATGTCTAAAGATCACGTTGTTTCTTAATGATAGTTTTCTGTGTTTGCTTTGCAACCCTTTTTGTCTCACTCAGGGATCCGTAGCTCCTTCTCCTCAGCTGTTCCTTGTCCAGCACTCCCAACCTCCTTATATTCTCCTCTCTCACTTCTCTGGTTGCCAGATATAGAGCTTCCAGCCTGGACTTCTATACTGACCCACTGGAGCTGTGAATCCTGGTTGTTGTTTCAGAGTGTTATCCTCCGGATCCCTGTTGGGCTTTTTGTTGTCTTCTGTTGTCGCCCACCTGGGATTATATGTTGTCTGTATTGTCTGTCCTCCCCTTGGTGTTTTCCTTTAGAGCTAGTGTTGCGGACTAGTGTTCCCACCGGCCTATTCACTATCTAGGGCTCATCTTAGGGAAAGCCAGGGTTTTAGGCACGTGATCGGCGTACGGGTGAGGAACCCGTCTAGGGACGTCAGGGCAGTCAGGTGCCAGCCTCAAGGTGAGATAGGGGTCACCACCTTTCCCTCTCCCTTGGACAGGGCCTTCCTCTTTCCCTCCCCCTGTGTCACGTATGTGATAGGCACGCCGGTCGTGATACATTCGCTTTAATGGGAGCAGTAACCGTCTGCATCCACAACACAGTGGATAGAGCTGTGTAGCTTTGTAGCTGTAGTTGTGTAGCTTTGGCACAGTTTTTAGGCACCACAGCTACTGCAAAACAGCTGATCAACAGGGGTGTGGGGTGTTGGAAAAATCCTGATAACAGACCCTCAATATTAAAGGGGTTGTTTGGGCTAGAGATATAGATGACCTATCCTTAGGATGTATCCAAGGATAGGTCATCAATATCAGATCGGCAAAGGTCCGACTTCGGGCACTCCCATCGATTAATGGTTTGAAGGGGTTGTGATGCTTGTGCCAGCTCTGCGTTCTCTTGAATGCAGTCCAGTGTAATTACAGCTGCTCATCCCATTCAAGTGAATGGAAGAGGAACCTGTAGTTATCTAATGCTGCTGCTACAAGGGAGATGGCGTGCAGGTAAACACTAAAGAGTATGCAGCACTGGCACAAGAGCCATAGCCCTTCAAACAGCTGGTCAGTGAGCGTCCCTGGAGTTGGATCCCCACCATTGGATATTGATGTCCTATCCTGAAGATGTCATCAATATCTCTAGCACAGACAGACCCTTTAAGTTAGTATGGATTCCTGGTGTTACAGCAGTGGGTGTGGAACCATTGTGTCAACCAACAAGTTTGACTTTAGGTTAATCCTAAGGTAGTGCCATGGTATTCACCATTTAACCCATATACAGGGGAACCAAAAGGCTGCTACCTCCTGGAGTAGTCTGTGTGTTCACAGAGCACCTTCACCAGTATAAAACGTAACCTTTAATGGTATTTGTGAAAGGAAAAATATCTGACCCTCCAGCTTGCCCTATAATCTAATTAACCATGCCTACAAAAACGGAATAGCTGCCCCGATAGGGGCGATCCCGTGTCAGGAACCTCCTAATCACCCTGTATGGCCCTGACAAGGGATAGATACCACCACCTACAGGGACCCACCATACAACTGTCAGGTGTCAAATGTCAATGGTCTAAATGTACCGTATTTTTTCGCTTTATAAGACACACCCGATGATAAGACGCACCCAGGTTTTAGAGTAGGACAATAAGAAAAAAATATTTTTCATTAGACCTCAGATCAGGCCAGCAATCAGACAAACAATGTTAATTAGACCTCATCTGAGAGCCCCAATCAGACCCCTAATGTTAATAAGACCCTCGATCAGACCTCAGATCAGACACCCAATGTTAATAAGACCCCAGTAACACCTCAGATCAGCCTCCCATGCCTCCGATCATCCCCCATGCCTTATATCTGCCCCCCATGCCATTTATTAGCCCTCCATCCCATTTATCAGCCCCCATGCCATCTATGAGCCCCAGTGCCATTCATGAGTCTCCATTATGAGCCCCCATGCCATGTATGAGCCCCCATGCGATCTATGAGCTCCAGTGCCATTTATGAGCCTCCATTATGAGCCCCCATGCCTTTTATGAGCCCCCAATGCAATCTATGAGCCCCAGTGCCATTTATGAGCCTCCATTATGAGCCCCCATGCCATTTATTAGCCCCCATTATGAGCACCCATGTCATTTATGAGCCGCATGCCACAAATAAAAAAATAAACAAAAAACACTTACCTCTGTCTTCTTCCTGCTATGGCTGTGCTGTGGCCAGACGTACACTGCGTGAGGTCACAGAGCGCCCTCACGCTGTGCGCAGCCACAGCACAGCTGACAGCCGAGGACCAGGAAGCGTTGAATACAGAGCCTTCACCGCTTCATGGTCCTCCGTTACTAATGAGCGCTTCCAGGGCCATTTCCCCCCCACTTTTGGAGTAAAAAAAGTGCATATTATAAAGCAAAAAATACGGTACATCAAAAAAGATGAATAATTTTATCAATAAATGATAGTTTCACACAAACTCCATATATATATCAGTCTGCCCAGTAAGTTGGTATATATAACACTGTATCCATGATGTAACAGCCTACACCCTGTTTTTTCTTGATACATTTTACAGGTTATCAGTTTATCAGGGGACTAACCATACATTTTTATCCTTTTTGACTCAATTCAGGGAATAGAAAAACATTTTTTTTTAATATATGGATATTATTTTAGTAAATAATTGCCCATAAAACCATTGGTCACATATATATTAACCAGAAAGAACCACTGTAGCAATAGTTAATTTACCATAATGGATGACTCATATCTGGTGCTGGAGCATGGATCCAATAGATCCACTTGAGATGCAGATTATGCATATAGCAAATACTCTTGAGGAACTTACCAGTTACCATGCATATAGGGAAGGTATACAGATATTTCCCCCACTAAATTGCATCAAATTCAAACCTCAATCAGTAGCTATATATTCAGCAGATGATCGCCTGAAAACACTTACATGCTGCTCATATAGGGGTAAAGCTAGTTTCACACTAGCGGCAGGAGACTCCGGCAGGCTGTTCCGGCGGGTGAACAGCCTGTCAAATTTGTCCTGCTGCTAGTTCACGTGTGCCCCCGGACTGCCACTCCATCCCCATTGACTATAATGGGGCGGGGGCGGAGTTACGGCGGCAGCACGGCAGCGCACGCCGAGAGGAGGCCGGACTGAAAGTTCTGCATGCAGTACTTTTAGTCTGGCTGCCTCTCGGCCGCAGTCCCCTGCCGCTAGTGTGAAAGTACCATAATCAAAAGCATACTTGTGTGTCAGCAACAATATACAGTGCACCAGACTATCCATCATGGAGGCAGCCACTGCACCACCAATGCCAATACCTAAGATCTAACTAATGCTGGAGCAAGTATATTCTAGAACTTAACATATATTGTTGCTGACACGCAAGTATGTTTTTCACTAACCCTAGCATGTAAGTGTTTTCAGGCAATCACTGAGGCGCATGCCCAGTGACGATGTTGAAGCTGTTGCCCTCAGCCGTATTATCAGAGCGCAGGCGCAGGCAATCGCCGGCACTGCGCCTGCGCGGGATTTGGGACGCCGACGAGAGGAGGATCGGGTGTTTGCAGAGCGCGGCGCTGAGGAGGGGGGCGGGTGTTGAGGACTTAGCCGCGCCTCTGGGAGGCGATTCAGCTAAACATGGGGGGGGGGCCCTGGGGAGAAAAGCAGCCGCATAGCCGGCTGCAGGTCATGAGTGGGCGGGGCCTTATCTGCGCTACGGGCCCCCCAGTGCCGCGGGCCCCATAGCAATGGCGTGGTCTGCCTCTATGGGCGGTACGCCACTGTATAGTGGGTTCTTGTAGGTGGTGGTATCTATCCCTTGTCAGGGCCATACAGGGTAATTAGGAGGTTCCTGACACGGCATCTCCCCTATCGGGGCAGCTATTCCATTTTTGTAGGCAGGGTTAATTAGATTATAGGGCAAGCTGGAGGGTCAGATATTTTTCCTTTCCCCTGCAATAGTCCATATATACCGAGCCTAAGTGGATAGAGATTTTAGGCACAAATTGGGGTATTTTTACCAAATACCATTAAAGGTTACGTTTTATACTGGTGAAGGTGCTTTGTGACTTCTTTGAATACAACGACACTATTGACGATTTTGGACTTCTGATGTCCATATTTATCAGAACTGTGATTTGTTGTCTATGTGTTGACAGCTGAACCATAGTGGTCACAGACATCGGTGCAGAGCACTAAGAGAACAGGCAAAATCATAGACAGAGACAGGCCGAGGTCAGGGCTGACGGACTCCGTACAATACTGTAAATGGTCCAAGGTCATGGCAGGTAACGAAGGATAAATATAAAGGTCAGGCACAGGTCAAGTCAGGTAGCAGAGTGTAATAAATCAGTAAACGGACATAGGTCAGTACACAGGCAGACAAACAAATGCAGCACACCAAGTTTGGTAACCTTTTGTTCAAGCACTCTTCCATAGGAGAAGATGCTTTAAGTATCCAAAGGTGGCCAGCCATAGGCTGATGTGAATTAGAGTGTGCGCTCAGGCCCTTTAAGAGCAGGAGGAAGCATGCGTGCATGCCCTACGGGCAGAGGAGAAAGTCTTTGCCTGCAAGGGCAGGCTGCTGCCTGCCAGAGGAGACAGAACAGAAGAGTCCAGCTGATAGGCCTGCCACAGGGACATTATAGCAGATGGCAGATCCAAACCTAAAAGAGAAAGCGAGTGGGTGACTGGAGTGTGCCTGACCGTGAGAGTGGAGCAGCGGCGCCAATATAACTCCCAGAAGTGGAAACATTAGTTAGGGCTTCCCTCATGATAATAATACTGCGAATCACTGCAATTTGTATCTATAACCTAAATGCCAGTAAGTAAATTTCTGTTAGAAGATAAGGGAATACATAAAAAAGAAAACATTATGCTTTATAACAGGAACAATGCATTCATTTTTATACTAATACATGGATGTGTCCTCATCGCAGGAGACCTTGTGGTTGATGCTTGTTTATTTCTGTAAATCCACATGAAATGTGCAAAGGCATATAATGTTTCATTTGCACCTTGACAGTCAATTATGCATTTATCAATAGCAAGTGATATAAATATGACAAAGCTGAATGATTATCTCAAATAAATGCCACCTGCTCTCTGCTGATTCAATCTAGAGTCCATGGCAGCTATATGAAGGCTGAATGTTCCTTGCATAATATGAAATAAATCTGTACCTCTTTACCTGCAGACTAATAAGAAAAATATCAAATTAAAGCTGCCAAGCACAAATGTCAATATTTCAGCTCGGCCAGTCTGACGTGGCAGTGAAAGGGCCCCATTTTAGCATCCGAATTTTGGCCACAAGTAGGGGTACACCCAGAAAGTGAAACGGCTACCTTCCCCTCCAAAAACACTGTGCATAGGTTGCAGAAAAAAAAGCAATGAAAGGTAAAGCAGAAGTGGAAAAACATTTTATGGTGGCACAGATAACACCTTATTGACTGACCACTACATACACATATATGCATACGTTGCTTGTTGCACACTCCACTTGCGCACAAGTTTTGGGAATTTTTGCCACTTTTACAAAAATTGGGCAGAGTCGTTTGGAAGTAGGTCATGCAACTTAGCTGCAGTCACCAATCACAGGTATGCCTTAATGGAGCAGAACTGAGAAGATGGAGGGTATAACAAGGCATGAGCCCAAGGCTCTGGGGGGTTTGCAGTGATTGCATGCAGTGGTCACGGGACCAAGCCACTTCTGGCCCTGCAGGAACCAGAAATGGCCAGGAACAGGGCAGCACCTCACGAACTGCGGGATTGCGGACAGGTGAGTTGTTTATTTTTATTTTTTTAGTTGGGCACAGGCTGCCACCATTGGGGTTGTCGGCTCCTAGGCCGGATAACCAGTTTAAAACCGGTCTTTAGATTTTACAGTTGGCAATGCAAAGGGTAAAATTTGTGGTTATATTTGATGAAAGCTTCATGGCAAAACTCAAAATAGAACTACTTAAATACTTAAAGGGCTCGCCCCATTTCATCGCTTCCATGGTGAGATGAGACTAAGCGCCAGCACTGTAGACAACTACCTCTTTTTTACAGAATTGGTGGCACTGCTCCCTACAGGGTAGCACAGGTTTTCAGTGACTGAGTATTGCTTCCTCAGTTTCTGTACATCTCCACCTACCCAACATGTAAACCCCCCTTAACTAGGGCTCATCTGGTGAGTTGTCCAATGGAGGTATCCAATTTCCTGCTCAGACTATCTAGAGAGCAGCCCTGCTTGCCTACTGGAATTCCTGGTCAACCTTCTGGTTATAGAGCCTATGGACACTGTATGAGCTTTCTTCAGGCTCCCTCTTCTGGTATGCCATGTATTGCAACAATGCAACTGCCAGGAGAAGTAGTTGACTGTCTTAGCCACTTCAGGGTTTCCTAGAGCAGAAAATGGATCTGATACTCAAAGTGGCAATCTCTTCAACTTCTACATATAACTCATGTAGCTCTGATAGTCTTGTCAGCAGAAACCTCAGCATCCATTGGTCTCTTCCAATTGTCACAGTAGTCAACATGAAACATAGGTATTGATAGCTGCTCCTGACGTATACATTTTTGTGCAGGTTGACTCGGCATAGAAAAGCACAGTCTTTCTATGCAGTTATTAAAAGCATTCTGACATATGAACTTGACTAAGGACAAAAAGACAATGTTTTGGCTTCTGTCAAGTGAATTTGGACCTATGGAAACAAGTGACATATGTGCTGGGATGCCTTACCTGTATTTTAAAGACTTGCTGTGGGTACAGAGTTTTTTGTACTATGGTCCCTGCTATGTCTCCAGGTGTGCAAAGGTAGAGATTTAGAGGTCCTACCCGTTTGTCCTGTCCCTCCTACTTTGTTCAAGCAGCAGCAATGTGTTTCTGTGTCATCTGGCCCTTTGGAGGCTGTGTCCATGGCTCCTCTTAACCCTCCTCCCCTGCAGGAATTATGGGGCAGCCCATGCTACAGTATAGACTGTCCTGCACCAGGATAGCATAGGTTTCCAGGGATTCTCCTGTTCCTTGTTTCCTCACTTTTTTTCCACCTACGCAGAAAGTTAAAAAAAATCAAAACTAGGACTCTTTTAGTGAGTTGGCTAATGCAGTCAACCAATTTCTAAGTGTCTGAGATGGCCTCCCTCAAGCTTCCCACATACATCACTGCATAAAATGGCCACAGGGAGAGAAAGGCGCTCATAGGGTGGGTATGTCTAATCAACAGTTTCCTCCAGAGAAAGGCGGGTTTCGTTAAACTCACCTGTTTTGGTTGCACCAATATTGGGCGCAACCACAATGAAGGCCAACTGGGAAAGGTAGCTGGTTGGTGCTGTCAATTGAGTCCAGAATCTCCTTAGGCGGGAGCCAGACCACCAGCTAAGTAAACAATTGTACTAAAGCTCCACTGGACCATAAAAGTCCAGTGGGCTAATGGACATGAGGCGCAGGATCACAACCAGGTGTTGAATGTCAAGTATTTATTAGAAGACAACGCGTTTCGGGGTTCAGCGGACCCCTTTTTCAAGTCTAAAAGAGGGTATAAACTAACGTAATATATTAATAGAAAATTATAAATAATAATTATATAAAATATATATAATGTAAAACAGGGATGTCAAACTCGTGGCCCTCCAGCTGTTGCAAAACTACAACTCCCATCATGCCTGGGCATACTACAGCTATTAGGGAATGATGGGAGTTGTAGTTTTGCAACATCTGGAGGGCCATGAGTTTGACATCCATGATGTAAAAGATCCTATGGTTCAAATATATACACATTCCCTCTGTCCCCCCTTTACTCAATGCCATATGTATTATGTTCATTTCATTTCACACATCCAGACATCCACTAATTCCCCTTGAGTGAGGACTGTGTAGTAATTTTCTCTTATTTCTTGCCCATTTATATATGCCATCATCTATGGGGGTATTATAGTGCAGCCTCCATCTCCCTGGTTTAATCATTAGCTGCACCGCTCCATTCAGTGAGCGCTACAGCCAGCTTCCGATTAGCTCCACCCGGCCAGTGACGCTGCTCACTAAGCGTTCCTGGCTCCCGCTCCATCCCGCTGCATTTTTAAACCTCCACCAACAGCGCGTGCTGCGAGCGCACAGTGATACAGATGCCCCACGTGCCGGCAGCGTACGGCCATGTACTCTCTCTGCAGCCCCACAGGCAAACGGGTCTATCTTCGGCCTTCTTGCATGCAGTGGCGTAACTGCAGGGGAAGCAGCTGCTTCGGGGCCCGGGCTGCCAAGGGGGCCCGGCACCCCAGCAGCGTGTGTGACAGTTTATTTTCAAGTTAGTTAAATATCGTGTTCAGGGCCGCTTCACAGCAGCAGCTAGTGTGATCTAATCTTACTAAGATTAGACTGCTAAAGTCTCCTGGTCTGGGATTCGAACCCACAACCTCCAATCTATCAGTGAATCAATGGCAAAGCATTTACCCTCACAGCCATAAAGGCTGCATTACAACTGACTGGGGGGAGGGGGAGGAAAGTACATCTATACACATGACAGCTGCCCAAACACACCTAGCACTACTATATCTGTATATGACAGCTGTCCCTGCACACTCAGCTCTGCTATATCTCTATATATGACAGCTGCCCCAGGAAACCCAGCTCTACTACATCTATACACATGACAGCTGCCGAAACACAGCCAGCTCTGCTACATCTATACACATGACAGCTGCCCCCAACACACCAGCACTGCTATATCTCTATATGACAGCTGTCCCAGCACACTCAGCTCTGCTATATCTTTATATATGACAGCTGCCCCAGCAAACCCAGCTCTACTACATCTATACACATGACAGCTGCCGAAACACAGCCAGCTCTGCTACATCTATACACATGACAGCTGCCCCCAACACACCAGCACTGCTATATCTCTATATGACAGCTGTCCCAGCACACTCAGCTCTGCTATATCTCTATATATGACAGCTGCCCCAGCAAACCCAGCTCTACTACATCTATACACATGACAGATGCCTAAACACACCCAGCTCTGCTACATCTATACACATGACAGCTGCACCAGCACACTCAGCTCTGCTATATCTCTATATATGACAGCTGCCCCAGCAAACCCAGCTCTACTACATCTATACATGACAGATGCCCAAACACACCCAGCTCTGCTTCATCTATACACATGACAGCTGCACCAGCACACTCAGCTCTACTATATCTCTATATATGACAACTGCCCCAGCAAACCCAGCTCTACTACATCTATACACATGACAGCTGCCAAAACACAGCCAGCTCTGCTACATCTATACACATGACAGCTGCCCCAGCACACTCAGCTCTGCTATATCTCTATATATCTATCTACTGTATAGCAATACTTAGAGATATATAGATGTAGCAGGGCTGGTTGTGCTGGAGCAGCTATCATATATAGAGATATAGCAGAGCTGAGTGTGCTGGGGCAGCTGTCATGTAGAGATATAGCAGTGCTGGGTGTGTTTGGGCAGCTGTCATGTGTATAGATGTAGCAGAGCTGGGTTTGCTGGGGCAGCTGACATATATAGAGATATAGCAGAGCTGAGTGTGCTGGGACAACTGTCATATAGAGATATAGCAGTGCTGGGTGTGTTTGGGCAGCTGTCATATGCATAGATGTAGCAGAGCTGGGTTTGCTGGGGCAGCTATCATATATAGAGATATAGCAGAGCTGAGTGTGCTGGAACAGCTGTCATATAGAGATATATCTGAGATACTGCTATATCTGTATATGACAGCTGTCTCAGCACATTCAGCTCTGCTATATCTCTATATATGAGCAGCTGCCATGTGTATAGATGTACACTTAGCCAGCTATAACAGTAGAAGTCTCATATTTTTTCAGTCAGCAGCAAGGCAGCTGGTATGGTCTAGTGGTTAGCTGCTCTGCCTCTGAAGCAGAAGGTCGTGGGTTCAAATCCCAGCAGACTCTTTTCTGAAATACAAGCACTGACTCCATATAAGGACATACAGGGCGGGACCCAATACAAGACGGGACACAGGAAGAGGCTGCATCGCATCGCTGACATGGAGGTAAGTAGAAGTGTTTATTATTTATTTTTTAATACCCGACTGTTACTGCCATGGGGGAGCGGGAGGCACCTGATACTGGCAGTGGCACCTGATACTGGCACATGGGGGGAGGGGGGTTGGCACCTGATACTGGCACATGGGGGGAGGGGCGTTGGCACCTGATACTGGCACCTGGGGGGGGAGGGGGGTTGGCATATACAGTATACTGCTACACTGTGCCACACAATATACAGTATACCTCTACACTGTGCCTCACAATATACCGCTACACTGTGCCACACAATATACAGTATACCGCTACACTGTGCCTCACAATATACCTCTACACTGTGCCACACAATATACAGTATACCGCTACACTGTGCCTCACAATATACAGTATACCTCTACACTGTGCCCCACAATATACAGTATACCTCTACACTGTGCCACACAATATACAGTATACCGCTACACTGTGCCACACAATATACAGTATACCTCTACACTGTGCCACACAATATACAGTATACCGCTACACTGTGCCTCACAATATACAGTATACCTCTACACTGTGCCCCACAATATACAGTATACCTCTACACTGTGCCACACAATATACAGTATACCGCTACACTGTGCCACACAATATACAGTATACCGCTACACTGTGCCTCACAATATACCTCTACACTGTGCCACACAATATACAGTATACCGCTACACTGTGCCACACAATATACAGTATACCTCTATACTGTGCCACACAATATACAGTATACCGCTACACTGTGCCAAAGGAGTGGGGTTTACACAGGAGGAGGGAGGTGCGAAGCGCGCTGAGGGGGGCCCTTACAAATATTTGCTGTGGGGCCCAGTCACTTCTAGTTACGCCCCTGCTTGCATGAACCTTTAATGTTCCTATAAACCCATAGTGGTCGGTCTTCTCCTATTTATTCATGCATTTATCATATCCCCCTTTCATTCCAGTCAGCATTTTCACCTGCATCCCTGAAACATAGGTTCACACATAGATATCTAATTGAGTATACAATCATTCTCAGATTTTTTCTGCACTTATATCAAATATCTGTATACAATTTTTAACCAAAGTGCACTCTAATAGCTCACTCAACCGTTAGTTTTATCTGCTATACTCTAATAGCAAGAATGAATTGATTTTGCATACAACTATATCAGCATTATTTCTGCATTTATATGAAATATAAAGTGCATTTTAAATGTTTATTCAAGTACCGTATTTTTTGCCCCATAAGACGCACTTTTTCTCCCCTGCGATGTACGAGCAAGCGGGGAGGGACTGGGGGGAGCTGGGGGCCGGCAATAGCGGCAGGGCGGTGCAGTCACTGTACTATAGCCCCGCCGCTCCAGTGCTGCACTATTCAAATATAAAATGTCTTATTCAATAAAAAGTGTTTAAACATGCCCCCCACGTTCAATATTACTGTACATCCTAACACCTTCTGTAGAACGCAGGCAGTCAAGCCGGGCGGCCGGCAGCGTAACTCCCTGATGTCACGTGCCTGCGTCGCCTAATTTATGAATGAAGCAGGCGGCGCAAGTGACGTCAGTGAGTGACGCGCCGGCCGCCTGCGTTCTACAGAAGGTGTTAGGATGTACGGTAATATTAGGAGTTGGGGGGCATGTTTAATCACTTTTAATTGAATAAGACATTTTATATTTGTATACTGGAGCGGCGGAGGGGGGATCTGTGGATGAAGTTTTATGGGGAACATCCTTGGATGGCACAGTTAAGGGGTGGGAGTCTGTGGATGGCACTGTTATGGGCTGGGGGGGTCTGTGGATAGCACTGTTATGGGGTGCAGGGTCTGTGAATGGCACATATAGTGCCACCCACAGATCCCCCCTCTAACAGTGCCACCCACAGATCCCCCCTCTAACAGTGCCACCCACAGATCCCCCCTCTAACAGTGCCATCCACAGATCCCCCCTCTAACAGTACCATCCACAGATCCCCCCTGTAACAGTGCCAGTCACTGATCCCCCTGTAACAGTGCAAGCCACAGATCACCCCATAAGTGTCCGTCATCCACAGATCCCCCCCATAACAGTGTCCGTCATCCACAGATCTGCCCATAACAGTGTCCGTCATCCACAGATCCCCCATAACAGTATCTGTCATCCACAGATCCCCCCCATAACAGTGTCCTTCATAGATCCCCAGTAATAGTGCCATCCACAGACCACCATTAGTTCCAAACCCACCAAAAGCACACCTTTTGGTTAAAAATATATTTTTTCTTATTCTCCTCCACAAAAACCTAGGTGCGTCTCCTGGGCCGGTGCGTCTAATAGGGCGAAAAATACGGTATTAGTTTTATCCGCTATCTTACAATAGCAAGAATTAATTTAATCTAATTTATTTTATCTTTTTAGGATCTGTAAGTTCATCTTAATCTTGTATTAATCCATTTATTTATTGATTTAGCTATCTAAGGATTGTTCATGCATTGGTAAATTATTTTCTATTGACATATAGAGATATGTATATATATATATATATATATATTTATTTATTATTTAATATTATATATTCGCGCCTATTTTTATATTATATCTTTTATAGTATATATCTTTTTTATAATTATTATTTATCATTTTCTATTAGTATATTACATTAGCTTATACCCTCTTTTAGACTTGAAAATGGGGTCCGCTGATAAATACTTGACATTCAACACCTGGTTGTGATCCTGCTCCTCATGTCCATAAGCCTGCTTGACTTTCATGGTCCAGTGGAGCTTCAGTACACATACATCACTGGCAGGAACTAGGCCTCCAGGTCAACTTTTATCTGGTTGTAGATCCTGTGTATTAATTTGGTGCAACCATGGCACTGCTAAGAGAAGTAGCTAACTGTCCCTGTTTTCTTGAGTTTCAGATGGCCCCATTCCTTTAATTAGCAACTTCCTTCAACTTATGCAACTCTGGTAGTCCTGTCAATTAATGCTTTAGGAGACAGAAGGGTCAATGTCCTTTGGTCTCTTCCAGTTGTCAGGGTAGTCAACATGGAACAGTTTTATTCTTCTTCCAGGCCTCTGTGTCTTTCTTTAGAACCTGATTCCGCTCCTGACTTGTCCACATCAGCTCCTCTCTTTGTTCCATGCCACAGGGGATGCCCAAAATAAGCACCGTCAAGAAAGCTTAGTGGAGGCTATGAATTCCAGGTAGTGATGCAGATAAACAGTATATAATATATACTTAAATGTTTTTATATTTGTCAAGGTACCTGGTAAAGTTGCTTCTGTTAGGGTATGTTCAAATGTGGCATAAATGCTGTGGATTTGTGTGGGGCAAATCTGCAGAATTTTACAGTGCCAGCATTGTAGTTGAGATTTTACAAGTCTCGTCGGCACACTGGAGAATACTTGCAGGGTACACTGAAGTGTGCTGCGGGTTGTCAGTCTGCAGCATATCAATGTATGCTGTGGGTTTTAACTGCGGATTTTAAACTTTGCAATATGAAGCGTGAAAACATCTGTGGACTCCTGCCATCCTGATAGCAATACCGCTGAGAAAAGCAGCCTATTTTGGTTTTCCTGATGATCCTCTGTGGATCCTCTGCAGCAGGCTCACCACGTGTGAAGCCACCCTTACTATATACAGTCCTGATCAAAAGTTTAAGACCACTTGAAAAATGGCAAAAAATCATATTTGTGGATTCATTGTCATTTTCTGTCAGGTAGTCGCACGTTGTGATGGCAAAGGTAAAAAAACGCTCCCTTTTTTAACGTGGTCGGGTTGTTAAACTGAATAAGCAGGGTGTCTCACAGCACGCCATAGCTGCTGAGGTGGGACGCAGTAAGACAGTCATTTGGAATTTCTTAAATGATCCTGAGGGTTATGGAACAAAAAAGTCAAGTGGAAGACCCCAAAAAAATTCAACAGCACTGAGCCGGAGGATCCAATTGGCTGTCCGTCAAGACACTGGACGATCCTCGACCCAAATTAAGGCTCATACTGACAGGGCCCTGCCTTTGGGGTGTGCGGGCTGTGCGGCCGCACAGGGCGCCATAGCAACAGGGGCGCCGGGCGGCCGACAGCCCGCAATGTAATATGGGCAGGCGAGGCGGCACTTATGTTTTCCCGGCGCCCGTTGCGGTTTAAAAAAAAAAAAGTTGCTTATATAAGTTGGGGGTGGCTGGCGGCGCCCCTCATTCTGCGCCGCCTGAGTGGCTGAGGCTGAGCGCTTGCCGCTCTAAAGAATCCTGCCTGCGCCTGTTAATGAGAAGTGCACCTCCCTGAAATGAGTTTTTGCAGGTTGGGATGTCTGAAGTTCGTGAAAAAAAGTTCGTGAAAAAAAACCTCCCTGAAATGAGAAGTGCACCTCCCTGAAATGAGTTTTTGCAGGTTGGGATGTCTGAATAATGAGAGTGATGGGGGGGGGAAATAATGAGAGTGATGGGGGGGGAATAATGAGAGTGATGGGGGGGGGGGAAATAATGAGAGTGATGGGGGGGAAATAGTGAGAGTGATGGGGGGGAAATAGTGAGAGTGATGGGGGGGGAAATAGTGAGAGTGATGGGGGGAAATAGTGAGAGTGATGGGGGGGAAATAGTGAGAGTGATGGGGGGGAAATAGTGAGAGTGATGGGGGGGAAATAATGAGAGTGATGGGGGGGGAAATAATGAGAGTGATGGGGGGGGGAAATAATGAGAGTGATGGGGGGGGGAAATAATGAGAGTGATGGGGGGGGGAAATAATGAGAGTGATGGGGGGGGGAATAATGAGAGTGATGGGGGGGGGGAATAATGAGAGTGATGGGGGGGGGGAATAATGAGAGTGATGGGGGGGGGGAATAATGAGAGTGATGGGGGGGGGAATAATGAGAGTGATGGGGGGGGGGAATAATGAGAGTGATGGGGGGGGAATAATGAGAGTGATGGGGGGGAATAATGAGCGTGACAAGGGAGGGCGGGTGGAATAATGAGAGTGACAAGGGAGAGGGGGGGGGAATAATGAGAGTGACAAGGGAGAGGGGGGGGGAATAATGAGAGTGACAAGGGAGAGGGGGGATAATGAGAGTGACAAGGGAAGGGGGGGTGGAAGAGTGACAAGAGAGGGAGGGGGGGGAAAGAGAGTGACAATGGAGTCCCCAGAGCCAGACTGCAGCCAGAGTCCAGATCATCTTATTGTCCTGGTGGTAAGTAGACAATGCAATATGTTTATTATTTAATTGTTTAGTTATTAATACTACATTGGAAACGAATTTTCTCAGCTGGACACCGGCCGACACTGCGCATGCGCTGGGAGCCTCACCAGCGGTTAGGGTAGGGAAAAAGCACTGGCCCGTACGTAATTTTTCCCTTCCCTAACCGCTGGTGAGGCTCCCGGTGCATGCGCAGTGTCGGCCGGTGTTCAGCTGAGAACATCCATCCGATCACTGCGCCTGCGCATTGGCCCATAGTTTTTCCCTACCCTAACCGCCGGCGAGGCTCCTGGCGCATGCGCACTCTGCTGTGAAATTTCCCTAACCTGTCGTTGTGCGCCTGCGCGGCGCTGCACACCTCCTCACGTCATGTCCGGTGCGACCGGAAGTGACGAGGGTAGGGAAATCTCACGAACTAGGGAAGTATAACATTACACCGGCCTTTGGGGTGTGAGGGCTGGTAACTACTTGGTTGGATAGTCAGCCAGCCTATGCCATGATGCCAGCAACAAGCAGTGTTTTTTTGTTTTTTTTTGGGGGGGGGGGGGGCGCCACAAGGTTAGCTCGCACAGGGCGCCTGAACACCTAAGGCCGGCCCTGCATACTGATGCTGACTGCAGCCCCATAACCATCAGACGGCATCTGAGACTGAAGGGCTTCAAAAACAAGAAACGTCTTCAAAGACCTCGCCTCCTTGAACGCCACAGAACTGCTCGTTTGGACTTTGCAAAAGAGTGGCTGAGGCTGAGCGCTTGCCGCTCTAAAGAATCCTGCCTGCGCCTGTTAATGTAGCGTGGCCGAGCTCTGTTAGGTCCGCGGTACAGGAGCTTTTGTTTCCTGTACCCGGCCGGACTGACAGGAAGTGCTCACTTCCTGTCAGTCCGGCCGGGTACAGGAAACAAATGCTCCTGTACCGCGGATCGAACAGAGCTCGGCCACGCTACACTAGAGGTGGAGGTGGGAGTAGAAAGAGTGACAAGGGGGGAGGGGGGAGGAAATAATGAGAGTGATTGGGGGGGGGGAAATAATGAGAGTGATTGGGGGGGGGGAAATAATGAGAGTGATTGGGGGGGGGGAAATAATGAGAGTGATGGGGGGGGGAAATAATGAGAGTGATGGGGGGGGGGGAAATAATGAGAGTGATGGGCGGGGGGGGGAAATAATGAGAGTGATGGGGGGGGAAATAATGAGAGTGATGGGGGGGGGAAATAATGAGAGTGATGGGGGGGGGAATAATGAGAGTGATGGGGGGGGAATAATGAGAGTGATGGGGGGGAATAATGAGAGTGATGGGGGGGGGGAATAATGAGAGTGATGGGGGGGGGGAATAATGAGAGTGATGGGGGGGAATAATGAGAGTGATGGGGGGGGGAATAATGAGAGTGATGGGGGGGGGAAATAATGAGAGTGATGGGGGGGGAAATAATGAGAGTGATGGGGGGGGGAAATAATGAGAGTGATGGGGGGGGAAATAATGAGAGTGATGGGGGGGGGAAATAATGAGAGTGATGGGGGGGGAAATAATGAGAGTGATGGGGGGGAAATAATGCAGGGATCTCAACTCTCCCGGAGGTTCAGGGAGTCTCCCGCTATTAGATAGCGGCTCCCTGACACCCGCATGTGAAACGATATCTCCCGGAAAGGTTTATCTCAGTCAGATAGCAGAGCAGAGAGATAAGAGAAGTGACAGGACAGAGTTTAGATCACAGGTTGAATTAACCCTTTAGGGTCAAATTGGCTTCTCAAGGAGATATATATGTTAAAGGCATCCCTTCTTCTGTCTCATTCAGTAGCTATAGAACTATTGAAAGAGATGCATTTTTTTTTTTTTTAAATACATTTACACATTTAACCCTCCATTTTAATTATATTATTTACCCCAGTGTTAAATTCACACCCCCTGGATGCTTTAATCATATATATAAATATGATAATTTGGGGCAGAGTAATGAGCCCGGTCCTCCACACCATAGAGAAAAGTGTGCAGATACTTCATATGTTTGGAAAATGTAATAAAAAGTTCGTGAAAAAAAACCTCCCTGAAATGAGAAGTGCACCTCCCTGAAATGAGTTTTTGCAGGTTGGGATGTCTGAATAATGAGAGTGATGGGGCGGGGAAATAATGAGAGTGATGGGGGGGGAATAATGAGAGTGATGGGGGGGGGGAAATAATGAGAGTGATGGGGGGGGGGAAATAATGAGAGTGATGGGGGGGGAAATAGTGAGAGTGATGGGGGGGAAATAGTGAGAGTGATGGGGGGGGAAATAGTGAGAGTGATGGGGGGGGAAATAGTGAGAGTGATGGGGGGGGAAATAGTGAGAGTGATGGGGGGGAAATAGTGAGAGTGATGGGGGGGAAATAATGAGAGTGATGGGGGGGGAAATAATGAGAGTGATGGGGGGGAAATAATGAGAGTGATGGGGGGGAATAATGAGAGTGATGGGGGGGGAATAATGAGAGTGATGGGGGGGGAATAATGAGAGTGATGGGGGGGGGGGAATAATGAGAGTGATGGGGGGGGAATAATGAGAGTGATGGGGGGGGGAATAATGAGAGTGATGGGGGGGGAATAATGAGAGTGATGGGGGGGGGAATAATGAGAGTGATGGGGGGGGAATAATGAGAGTGATGGGGGGGAATAATGAGCGTGACAAGGGAGGGCGGGTGGAATAATGAGAGTGACAAGGGAGAGGGGGGGGGAATAATGAGAGTGACAAGGGAGAGGGGGGGGAATAATGAGAGTGACAAGGGAGAGGGGGGATAATGAGAGTGACAAGGGAAGGGGGGGTGGAAGAGTGACAAGAGAGGGAGGGGGGGGAAAGAGAGTGACAATGGAGTCCCCAGAGCCAGACTGCAGCCAGAGTCCAGATCATCTTATTGTCCTGGTGGTAAGTAGACAATGCAATATGTTTATTATTTAATTGTTTAGTTATTAATACTACATTGGAAACGAATTTTCTCAGCTGGACACCGGCCGACACTGCGCATGCGCTGGGAGCCTCACCAGCGGTTAGGGTAGGGAAAAAGCACTGGCCCGTACGTAATTTTTCCCTTCCCTAACCGCTGGTGAGGCTCCCGGTGCATGCGCAGTGTCGGCCGGTGTTCAGCTGAGAACATCCATCCGATCACTGCGCCTGCGCATTGGCCCATAGTTTTTCCCTACCCTAACCGCCGGCGAGGCTCCTGGCGCATGCGCACTCTGCTGTGAAATTTCCCTAACCTGTCGTTGTGCGCCTGCGCGGCGCTGCACACCTCCTCACGTCATGTCCGGTGCGACCGGAAGTGACGAGGGTAGGGAAATCTCACGAACTAGGGAAGTATAACATTACACCGGCCTTTGGGGTGTGAGGGCTGGTAACTACTTGGTTGGATAGTCAGCCAGCCTATGCCATGATGCCAGCAACAAGCAGTGTTTTTTTGTTTTTTTTTGGGGGGGGGGGGGGCGCCACAAGGTTAGCTCGCACAGGGCGCCTGAACACCTAAGGCCGGCCCTGCATACTGATGCTGACTGCAGCCCCATAACCATCAGACGGCATCTGAGACTGAAGGGCTTCAAAAACAAGAAACGTCTTCAAAGACCTCGCCTCCTTGAACGCCACAGAACTGCTCGTTTGGACTTTGCAAAAGAGCACCAAACATGGGACATTCAAAGGTGGAAGAAAGTTTTATTCTTTGATGAGAAAAAATGTAACATTGATGGTCCTGATGTTTCCAATGTTACTGGCATGACAAGCATATCCCCCCTGAGATGTTTTCTACACGCCACAGTGGAGGGGGCGCCATAATGGTCTGGGGTGCTTTTTCCTTCAGTGGAACAATGGATCTTCAGGAAGTGCAGGGGCGTCAAACGGCCGCTGGCTATGTCCAGATGTTGCAAAGAGCATTCCTCATGACTGAGGGCCCTCGTCTGTGTGGTAACGACTGGGGTTTTCAACAGGACAACGCTACAGTACACAATGCCCCCAGGACAAGGGACTTCTTCCAGGAGAATAACATCACTCTTTTGGCCCATCCTGCGTGTTCCCCTTATCTTAATTCAATTGTGAACCTTTGGGGATGGATGGCAAGGGAAGTTTACAAAAATGGACAACAGTTCCAGACAGTAGATGGCCTTCGTGCGGCCGTCTTCACCACTTGGAGAAATGTTCCCACTCACCTCATGGAATCGCTTGCTTCAAGCATGCCGAAACAAATTTTTGAAGTGATAAACAATAACGGCGGAGCTACTCATTACTGAGTTCATGTTTGGAAGTTGGCTTTCTGTTTTTTTTTGGGGGGGGGGGTTTAGTTTTTTGGGGGAGGTGTGGTCCTAAACTTTTGATCAGCTGAAAATCTGCCTGTTTCAGTTTATTCGTTGTGTTTTCATTAAATTGAATGCTCAAAAAAACTGAACCAATGTAAAATATACCATGATCCAGAAAATTTGTATATACTGATATCCAGAAAACAAATTTAGGCCTCTTTCACAAGAATGATACGGATTGTGTCAGGATGTGTTCAGGGTGCGTTCAGTGAAACTCGCAAGTTCAGTCAGTTTTGTCCGCATTTGTGTTCGGTGTTTCAGTTATTTCTGTAGGGGTGCAATCACTTTTGATGCGTTTTTCACGTGCGTGAAAAAAAACTGAAGGCTTTCAAACAACATCTCCTAGCAACCTTCAATAAAAAACGCATTGCATCCGTACTACATCCGGATGCAATGCGTTTTTCACTGAAGCCCAATTCACTTCTAGGGGCGAGGACTGCATGTAAAATGTAGAATATAGAACATGCTGCGATTCTCACACAACGCAGAACTGATGTGTGAAAAAAGAAAAAAACGCTCAAGTACACAGACCCATTGAAAGGAATGGGACAGGATTCAGTGCGGGTGCTATGCGTTCGCTTCACGTATCACACCCGTGCGGAAAACTTGCTTGTGTGAGAGGGGCCTTATAGAGTTGAGCAGATTATCGTAAGAGTGTCTCTCTCTCTCTCTGACTCTCTCTCTCTCTCTATCTCTCCCTCCTTTGGTGCGAA
The DNA here is from genome assembly GCF_014858855.1 of Bufo gargarizans. NCBI lineage: Eukaryota > Metazoa > Chordata > Amphibia > Anura > Bufonidae > Bufo > Bufo gargarizans. Next base: position 454,205,813 of record NC_058083.1, read on the forward strand.
TTAGTAAGATGGGAGCAGTATTACAGCAGTTATATTCTTAAATATAGAAGGCAATAATATGGTAGTCATATTGTAGGAACTGTTCTGAAGCTACTGAATCTCACCCGAGATTTAGTCCCATATGTATAAAATCAAGCACCTAGTCCTAGTCATACAGTCTACCTTTACAAACATTTCACTATTCTTGAAAGGCTTTCAACAAGTTTTTGGAGAATGTCTGTGGGACTTTTTTTTATTATTAATCCAGAAAAGCATTTGATAGGTTAGACACTGATGTTGGACCAGAGGGCCTGGTTTCTAATTGAAAAATTGAAAATGGCGCACTAAAATGGTGAATGCAATTGACAATATATGGCTAACCCATATATTCGCCAATATATTCTTATATCAACAACATACCGGAGTCAAGGTCTCTCAATATGGCACGGGACCTAACGCTAGCCTACCTATGCCGTATGGACAGTTTATGATAGGTGCATAAAGTCTGACACACAGCCAGCAGCTCCCAGTTACACATATAATGGGAGGAGGGAGGAGGGAGGAGGCTGTAAGTCCCACCTATGACTGGCTCATGTGATGCAGGCTGCACAGGTGCACCTAAATGTTACCCATAGATCAAAATTAAGGCATATTCAAACCTTGATGAGGTGCGCAGGCTCTGGTATGTTGTTGATATAAGAATATATTGGTGAAAGTCTCATTTTAATATCAGTGTCAGGGGTTAGCCATATATTGTCAATTGCATTCACCATTGTAGTACACCATTTTCAGTGTTTTTCTGTTTCTTATAAGCCCCATCCGCACATTTGTCTTACATGTGGTCCGTTGCGGGCATCCTCCATTGAATGCACTTTTTGCTGGGGATTGCTGTTGGCAACGGATCACATGTGCAGGACTTGCTCCCCCAGTTAGTTATGCACTAAAGCATATGGAGTATTGAGCATTTTCTGCTTTTAAGACCTGTGTAGGATGTCTTTGTGGTACATGTGGTCCGCTGCCGGCATCCTCCATTGTATGCATCTTTGCTGGGGATCGCTGTTAGCAACGGATCACATGGGCAGGATTTGCTCCCCCGGTCAGAAATCTGCTACAGCATTTGGGGTTTTGAGCATCTTTTGCCTTTTAGACCACCAGATTTTGCCTGGCTCCTAATTGCCTTTCTAGTTCATTACAAAGGTATTCAGTGGGGTTGAGGTCAGGGCTCTGTGTGGGCCAGTCAAGTTCCCCCAAACCAAACTCACCCAACCATGCCTATATGGACCTTCCTTTGTGCACTGGGGCACAGTCATGCTGGAACAGAAAAGGGCTAATGAAGTTGAAAGTATACAATTGTCCACATCTTGGTATGCTGAAGCATTACTATTACACTTCACTGGAACTAAGGGGCCTAGGCTAGCACACCAAAACACAACCCCATAGCACTATTCCTCCTCCACCAAACTTTACAGAATGCACAATGCAGTCAGGTAGGTAAGGTTCTCCTGGCATTCAGCAAATTTAGACTCATCCATCAGACTGCCAGATAGAGATGTTTTATTAATCATTCCATAGAAAATGTTTCAGCTGCTCCAGAGTCCAGTGGTGACATGATTTAGACCACTCCATCTGATGCCTGCCATTGTGCTTGGTGATGTAAGGCTTAAAACATCTAACTCCTAAATGATGTAATCCCTATTCAATTTAAGTCACAAAACACTCAGAAAGTACACTCAATCAAAAAGGACCTTTAAAACTACAATCTTTATTAAAGTCACATTAAAAGACTGCAAAATGTGCCCCTCTGAGGGGGTACAAAATGTACCACCCTAGGTCTAAGGCAAAGGAATAATTAAATTAATTGAAAAAGAGCAGTAGTGACTAATAAAACTTAACTGTTAATATATAAATAATAAAAAAAAATTAGGGAATGAGTTGCACACTCCGTTAAACCGTCAGGCCCCAAATATAGACAAAAAAGTCCAGATGGACCAAAGACAAACCACATATAGATATATAGAGAACAACAAATGACCCTGCGTAGCATATGTAGGGTGGACTGGTAAAATATGAATGATTCTTACCGGTCCATTGGTTCAGCAGTGTGTGGACGTGGCTTCAAATCAGGATAGGTGTACGATGGTTCCGTCCTGTTGATGCCTTGCCTTTCTCTTTCATCTAACGTCACATTGGTCCATAAGATTGGCAGGATATGGACGAGGCTCAAGGACAGGTTGCATTGTTTTTCGTCTGATGTCACTCCTGGTGTATATAGGCAAAGGGCCTAGTCCTGAACTGATCCTAGTATCCACTACCCAGTCTATCAGACCCTAATGACCAACTAATACGGCGTCATTTCCCTGAAAAGAGCGGCCCCGTCCGGAATATTTTCCTACTACAGGGCCCTAGACATCCCTACCACTGTACAAAAATTTATTTTGCTGGAGTGGAAACGGTGCCAAATAAAAAAAAAAAAGGAGATAAAATTACACCAAAAATTGTGCAAAGAACAAACAAAAAATCAAAATAGAAAAAAAGGTATAGTGTTTTAATGCATTTCATCAATTTCTAGCCCCAGATTCATCAGGGGACATGGGGCTGAAGTGTACTATACAGAAATAAACACTATATAACACTGTGGTGCTGGGGACCACACCAAAAATATGTATAATAATGAATACCACATTCCCTGATAAAGATGAGAAGTGGAGGTGTAGATGGCCCAGCATAGAACAAATTACAGGTGGGATAGAGTCAAAATCCCTACCCGGCAGCGTGCAAGGACGGCAGCGTGCAAGTGGCAGCGCTGACCTCATCCGAGAAAGGGGACACTACCTGGTCACAGTGTCCTGGCTTGGCACACTGTGTGTTCAGCAAATACCTGGGGGTTTCGTTACGTTGAGGTTTAACTGTATCTGGGCAATCCCGCCTCATCCCACGTCCCGCGACGTTAGCGTGTCAACACAACATCCGGAGCGTGCGTCTCACCGTCATCCGGAGCGTGAGCACTGCGAGGGAGGCGTGATCAGGAGCACCCTTGCCCATGTAATAAATAATCATAAGGAGGGCGGCACTATAGTTAAGACCGAGACCTCCCCTTTCAATTCAAAGCCCTATCAATAGTCATGGCCTATATTTTAATGGGCGTTGTATAGTTACTTTACAAACGCTCCGTGCAGGAGTTGGACATTTATAGGATGGCTATCTGACTAACAGGTCACAACAAAGAGAATAAATAAAATGTTAAATAACAGTATGGTAATGTAACCAAAGAACACACAGAAAAATCACTAAATAAATCAAATGTGATGTTAAATACACCGAGGTATAAACAGATATCTCAAATAAAGCATCCAAAATGTAACCGTTCATTGAGACCATAGGGTTCATTGGTGAGGCCCCCAGCACCACAGTGTTATATAGTGTTTATTTCTGTATAGTACACTTCAGCCCCATGTCCCCTGATAAATCTAGGGCTAGAATTGGATAAAGTGCGTTGGAACACTATACCTTTTATTCTATTTTGATTTTTTGTTTGTTCTTTGGACAATTTTGGGTGTAATTTTGTCTCCTTTTTTCTTTTTATTTGGCACCATTTCCCCTCCAGCAAAATACATTTTTGTACAGTAGTAGGGCCCTGTAGTAGGTAAAGGTTCCGGACGGGGCCACTCTTTTCAGGGTGATGACTCCGTATTAGTTGGTCATTAGGGTCTGATAGCCTGGGTAGGGGATACTAGGATCAGTTCAGGACCAGGACTTTTGCCTATATCCGCCAGGTGTGACATCAGACAAAAAACAACGCCTTTAGCATTCCAACAGATTCAACCTGTCCCTGAGCCTCATCCATATCCTGCCAATCCTATGGACTGATGTGACGAAAGAAAAAGGCATGGCATCAACAGGACGGAACCATCGTACATCTAATTATTCCTTTGCGGTAGACCTAGGGTGGTACATTTTGTACCCCCTCAGAGGGACACATTTCGTAGTTTTATCATTGTTGAATAGGACATGGCTGGTTTTCTGACTGCAGGTCTTGACAAAAATTTATGGCTAACTAAAGCCAAAGCGTTTTTTTTTCTTAACACACATTTTTCCAGAAGAAATATACTCCAACATTAAATTGAGCCTTTTCTGAACTGACCAGACTGTATAAGGAACATACAGGGAGTGCAGAATTATTAGGCAAATGAGTATTTTGACCACATCATCCTCTTTATGCATGTTGTCTTACTCCAAGCTGTATAGGCTCGAAAGCCTACTACCAATTAAGCATATTAGGTGATGTGCATCTCTGTAATGAGAAAGGGTGTGGTCTAATGACATCAACACCCTATATCAGGTGTGCATAATTATTAGGCAACTTCCTTTCCTTTGGCAAAATGGGTCAAAAGAAGGACTTGACAGGCTCAGAAAAGTCAAAAATAGTGAGATATCTTGCAGAGGGATGCAGCACTCTTAAAATTGCAAAGCTTCTGAAGCGTGATCATCGAACAATCAAGCGTTTCATTCAAAATAGTCAACAGGGTCGCAAGAAGCGTGTGGAAAAACCAAGGCGCAAAATAACTGCCCATGAACTGAGAAAAGTCAAGCGTGCAGCTGCCAAAATGCCACTTACCACCAGTTTGGCCATATTTCAGAGCTGCAACATCACTGGAGTGCCCAAAAGCACAAGGTGTGCAATACTCAGAGACATGGCCAAGGTAAGAAAGGCTGAAAGACGACCACCACTGAACAAGACACACAAGCTGAAACATCAAGACTGGGCCAAGAAATATCTCAAGACTGATTTTTCTAAGGTTTTATGGACTGATGAAATGAGAGTGAGTCTTGATGGGCCAGATGGATGGGCCCGTGGATGGATTGGTAAAGGGCAGAGAGCTCCAGTCCGACTCAGACGCCAGCAAGATGAAGGTGGAGTACTGGTTTGGGCTGGTATCATCAAAGATGAGCTTGTGGGGCCTTTTCGGGTTGAGGATGGAGTCAAGCTCAACTCCTAGTCCTACTGCCAGTTTCTGGAAGACACCTTCTTCAAGCAGTGGTACAGGAAGAAGTCTGCATCCTTCAAGAAAAACATGATTTTCATGCAGGACAATGCTCCATCACACGCGTCCAAGTACTCCACAGCGTGGCTGGCAAGAAAGGGTATAAAAGAAGAAAATCTAATGACATGGCCTCCTTGTTCACCTGATCTGAACCCCATTGAGAACCTGTGGTCCATCATCAAATGTGAGATTTACAAGGAGGGAAAACAGTACACCTCTCTGAACAGTGTCTGGGAGGCTGTGGTTGCTGCTGCACGCAATGTTGATGGTGAACAGATCAAAACACTGACAGAATCCATGGATGGCAGGCTTTTGAGTGTCCTTGCAAAGAAAGGTGGCTATATTGGTCACTGATTTGTTTTTGTTTTGTTTTTGAATGTCAGAAATGTATATTTGTGAATGTTGAGATGTTATATTGGTTTCACTGGTAAAAATAAATAATTGAAATGGGTATATATTTGTTTTTTGTTAAGTTGCCTAATAATTATGCACAGTAATAGTCACATGCACACACAGATATCCCCCTAAAATAGCTAAAACTAAAAACAAACTAAAAACTACTTCCAAAAATATTCAGCTTTGATATTAATGAGTTTTTTTGGGTTCATTGAGAACATGGTTGTTGTTCAATAATAAAATTAATCCTCAAAAATACAACTTGCCTAATAATTCTGCACTCCCTGTATTATCTCCTGGTGGGAGTTGCAAGGTCTGGAATATTACATTATGTAGGGCATTGCACCCCGTGGTCTGCGCATTACTCTCACTCCGGCTAATCGCTGCAGAAACTCTGAACTCATGAAGAAATGGGAGAGGGAAGCAACTAAGGCTACTTTCACACTAGCGTTCGTCGGTCCGCTCGTGAGCTCCGTTTGAAGGGGCTCACGAGCGGACCCGAACGCCTCCGTCCAGCCCTGATGCAGTCTGAATGGAGCGGATCCGCTCAGGCTGCATCAGTCTGGCGGCGTTCAGCCTCCGCTCCGCTCGCCACCGCACGGCCAGGCGGACAGCTGAACGCTGCTTGCAGCGTTCAGCTGTCCGCCTGGCCGTGCGGAGGCGAGCGGATCCGCTCAGACTTACAATGTAAGTCAATGGGAACGGATCCGCTTGAAGATGACACCATATCAATCTTCAAGCGGATCCGTCCCCCATTGACTTTACATTGAAAGTCTGAACGGATCCGCTCAGGCTACTTTCAGACTTAGAAAATTTTCTAAGTTATTAATGCAGACGGATCCGTACTGAACGGAGCCTCCGTCTGCATTAATATGATCGGATCCGTTCAGAACGGATCCGATCAAGCGCTAGTGTGAAAGTAGCCTAACAGATCCCTTCGGTTTATGCAGCTTTTACTGGAGGAAGAAAGGGTTACATTAGAGCAAGCAGAAAAGCGATGATAGAAACAGATAGCAATAACTAAGAAATTCAGTGAAGAACCTGAGTTTAGTAACAAGGAAAATCATCTACAGAACACCATTGAACATTTCCAATATCACCTGAAGGAACGTAAGCACAGGCAGTTTGCCAAGAACCTACAGGATTTTAGAGCGAATAGAGCTTATCTTTTTCTCAATAAGCCTAGTACTACTCAAAAAAAAAAAAAAGATCAGATCTATCTTCAACCGAGACAGAGGTTTCAGATACTGAGAGAGTCAGAGAATCCAGAACAAGAGGTACAGGTAGAGGGTCATCCAGATTTAGAAGAAGAGGAGGTCGCCACACACAAAAGAGGGATCACATTATCCACTACGCAATCGGCGTACTCAACCAACAGCGACACAATAACATCTACTGAGGACAACCTAGTAATTAATCTGTCTAGCCATGCACTTACTCCAGCAGAGAATAAAATACTTAGACGAGGCCTGTCATTTGTCCCTACGTCTAGATTTGATTTGTTTTGTTGGGTCAAGGATCTGCACCTGTTTGCTCGCAAATTGAGGTGGCATAAGCACTTCAAACTCTTACAAAAGAGAGAGAGAGTCGTGAGCTGGGCATACCGGTGGAGATTCTTAAAAATGTTCAACTTCTTTACAGCCTGGATAAGACATCGGAAATATAGAAGGGGAAGGACCCTTTACGGAACTGAAAAATAGAAGTTGTAAGATGCCCCCCCAGGGTGACATAACGTGTATAGACTTTTTTTTTTTATCAAACAGACAATGACAAATTTAGCCAAACTTGATCCCACTCCCTTTAGAGTCAACTGTGGCATGGAAGAACGCAGAGGAATAAAAAAATATTGAAATGGATAGATCCATCAGATCTACCCATTTGTGAACAGTGAAACCATCAGATAATGGGGGAAATGTAACCATCAGATAATGGGGGAAATGTTGTATTAATGGACTCGTCTAGGTATAAGGAAATGTGCCTGGACATTTTAAGTGACAGATATGAAATCATGGCAACTGATCCTACTAAAGAGTATCAGAAAGAACTACGTAGAATCCTCATGAAAGCTAAAACGGACCGTTTGATTAGTGAGGAGGAATTTGACTACCTATATTCACTCAACCCAGTGATTGCAACCTTTTACTGTCTCCCCAAAGTACACAAGGGCACTACCCCATTAAAAGGTTGTCTATCACTAAACTGTGGAGTATATGTAGATCAAATACTACGCTCATTTATACAAAGCTTGCCCTCCTATATTAGGGACACGGGTGACCTCCTTACTAAGATAGAGGGGATTACAGTAAAACCAGATTTTTCCTAGCCTCAATAGATGTAGAGCCACTTTACTCTTCGATCTCACATGAGGCAGGGTTACATGCATCTGCCTATTTTTTGAAAGCAAGAGGGCAACAGTTCTAAGCACATAACACCTTTGTTCTGGAACTCTTAAGATTTATACTCTGTAGAAGTTACCTTCTCTTTGATCAACACTTCTACCACCAGCTCAGGGGTACTGCGATGGGCAGTTCCTGTGTGCCATCGTACGCAAATCTGCTCCTGGGCTGGTGGGAGAAGACTATCATCTATGGAGGCATCCCCATTGAGGGACTTAACAATGTGGTTCTCTGGTCCCACTTTATTGACAATATTTTTGTCATTTTTAGCGGGACAGAGACAGAGTTTGAGGATTTCGTCACAAAACTGAATATGAACTCTGTAAATCTGTGATAATCAATGACTGCCTACCATTCTTGGACATACTGATCCGTAAAAACAATCACGAAGGTTTAGAAAGTACCATATACTGGAAGCCCACCGCAACAAATTCACTACTAAGATGGTAAAGTAACCATCCAATACCAGTTAAACGAGGTATTCCCACTGAACAGTATTTGAGATTGAAACGTAACTGTTCGGAAGATACAGAATTTATACATCATGCTAAGAACCTTAGAGCTAGGTTTCGAGAACGGGGCTACCCGGACAGGATTTTACGTACATCCTACCAGCGAACACTGCAACAGACACGCACCTCTCTACTGCACCCCACCTGTAGATCTGGCCAGACCACACCTCACGTGATCAGATTGATAGGAACCTTCAATGTAGCTGCGACAGAGTTCAGAAACATTTTCCACCATCATTTGGACACTCTCCGAATGGATCCAGATTTAATGGATGTTGTAAGTCCTGTAAGAAGGAACAAGGAGCCGTCATTGACGGAAGATACGTGTCACCGAGGTTCCTGGCCTCGGTGAGGTAAGAACCAGATTTTTTTTCCTGAAGTGTCAGTTCTGTAGTGCAGTCTGACACTTCAGCTGTCAGAATGGCTGTAAAGCCAATCCGGGCCGGTTCTTATTGGGAGCAGCCAAAGAGCAGGGTGGGTGGCTGTTCCCCACGGTTCCAGGCCGGGTTTTGGCTGGAATATAAAAACCCAGCCAGCATGTTCAGGTGGGGTGGATTATCCTCCATCTGCTAGAGGAGTGCTGGCAGTCTGGGTGTTGGAGCTTGAGGGTTTGGGCCTTGACTAAGCCTGCTACATTGTTTATGGACAGAAGCACATGGACTACTGCTTCCTTCAAGGACTTATGTGCTGCAGTCTGGTGTGAATTAACACCAGACTCAAGGTGACTGTTTTTCTTGAAATTATTATTTTGTCACTTTACGTCTGTGTGAATAAAACAGTGCACTATTTAAGTTAAAGACGTTGTCATTGCCTCTGTACTGTGTCCGCAAGCCTGTCTACCAGAGCAAATCCCCACATTTGGTGTCGGATGCGGGCAAGCGCAGTGAGGCAGGCCTGAAGGCCGAAAAGTTTTTGTTTTATCCGGGCACAAGTGCATGTCCTACATTAAGCCAGCAACGTTACGACCCGTATCCCCTGACAAAATGGAGGCGGTCGTGAAGGCCCTCGTGGAGGCTAACTTGCAGCAGAGGGAGGCTAACAAGCAGCAACAAGAAACGAACCAGCTGCTATTGCAACATGTGATGGCGTTACAAGCGTCAGGAGCGTACCAGAATGTCCACGATGCCCGGAAAGCTGTCCGTGCGGCGATTCCGAAGATAACCCCCTGGGATGACGTCGAGACCTATCTGGCGGTCTTCGAAAAAGTGGCCGTGAGGGAAAAGTTACCCCGAGACCAGTGGGCTGAGGTCGTTGCTCCGTTCCTGGCGTCCGGTCCCCAGCAAGTATTGTTTGATCTCCCCGATGATCAGGCGGCCGACTACCCGACAGTAAAAGGTGAGATCCTGGCGAGACTCGGGCTGAATGTGTTGGTCCGGGCCCAGAGGGTGCATCAGTGGGAATTTAACCCGGCTGAACCCGGCTGAATATTATGATCTGCTGCACCGTTTGCAAAAATGGCTGCGGCCTGACGTGTTGACTCCCACTGCTATGTTGGATCGGCTGTTGGCGGATGTGTTTTGGAGGGCTTTGCCGTACCCTCTCCAGCACTGGATCGGCCAGGTGTCTCCGAATAATGCTCTGGAGATGGTCGACCTGGTGGAGCGCTATGAGGCCACCAGAAATCTACAGGGGGGTTCTTTTGGGAGGGGGCCAGTCAAACCCCGGAAAACTCCACCCCAGACCCGGCGGCCGGTGCCAGCTAGGCCCGCCCGGGATGTACCCCCTGCCGACCCAAACCCGGTGGTCTGCTGGCATTGTCAGGAGCCTGGACACATAAGGGCCGACTGTCCCCATCGGGGGGAACCCATGGACACCAACTATGGCTTCCGCCACTCATTATATGCCAGAATGTTGTGTGCCACAGGAACTTCAGAGACTATGGACAATAGCCACCTGTGCCAGGTGGAAGTGGGGGGCACTCTGGCGGTGGCTCTGCTGGATTCAGGGAGCCTGGTGTCCCTGGTAAGAGCTGCCCTGGTGCGGCCGGCTGAGTATACTGGCCGAAGAGTCGGCGTTGTCTGCATACATGGGGACTTAAAGGAGTATCCCACCGCCCTGGTCTCTCTGTCAATGGTGGCCGGCAGGTGGATGCATGAGGTGGCCGTCGCCACAAAGCTACCATATGAATTGATAATTGGGAGATACTTCCCCGGGTTCCCGGCACTCTGGCCGGATACGAAAGTTACCCGAGAGACAGATGTACCCCTAGCAGAGTGGAACCTGAGTCAGAAGGACCAGCAGTAGGGGTGACCGCCACTTCGGTGGAAGAGGGGGAGACAACCCCGTTAAGTGTGATGGTGGGAGACGTAGAGGATTTGCCGCCGGGTCCTGAGCTGGCAGACCTCAATGTCTCTGGGGATAATTTCGGCACAGCACAACACCAGGATCCAACTCTATCTTGAGCCTGGGAAAATGTGATAGTAGTTGAGGGTGAGCCGCAACAACCGAGGGCCGAATCTATGTTTCCCCGTTTTGTGGTTCAACAGGAGATGCTGTACCGGGTAAATAAACTACGGGGTGAACATATTGAACAGCTGGTGGTGCCCCAGGCATATCGCAAGCTCGTGTTGGAATTAGCCCACCAACATGTTCTTGGGGGGACACCTGGGCCAGCAGAAAACGCAGGACCGGATTTTACAGCGGTTTTACTGGCCCAGTGTGTTCAGAGAGGTAGAAGAGTTTTGCAAGTCTTGCCCAACCTGCCAGATAACCAGCCCCCAGCCACATTTCCGCAGTCATCTGGTCCCTCTCCCGATTATTGAGGTTCCCTTCGAGCGGATCGCTATGGATCTCATAGGCCAAGTACCGAAGTCAGATAGAGGGCACCAGCACATCCTGGTCATCCTCGACTATGCCACACGGTACCCGGCGGCGGTGCAACTGCGTCATACGTCAGCCAAACTCATAGCTAAGGAGTTAATGGAAATGTTTTCTAGAGTGGGTCTGCCTAAGGAGGTTCTAACTGACCAAGGGACCCCATTTATGTCCAAGGTCAGGAGGGAACTCTGTAAGTTGCTCCAAATAAAACAGTTACGGACATCCATGTATCATCCGCAAACGGATGGCCTGGTAGAGAGGTTTAACCAGACGCTAAAAAATATGTTGAAAAGAGCGGTGTCTAAGGATGGGAAGGACTGGGACCTTCTTCTGCCCTATCTCATGTTCGCAGTGCGAGAAGTGCCCCAGGCCTCTACCGGGTTCTCGCCCTTCGAACTGCTATACGGCAGACACCCTCGTGGTTTATTGGACGTCGCCAAAGAGGCGTGGGAACAACAAACCACACCGCACATGTCACCCAGATGCAGGGACGGATGGAAACAGTGTTACCTCTGGTTAGGGAGCATATGGAGGCAGCGCAGCGAGCCCAGAGTAGGGTCTATAATCGGCAGGCTCGGGTCCGAAACTTTAACCCGGGTGATCGGGTGTTGGTTCTGGTACCGACTGTTGATAGTAAGTTCCTAGCTAGGTGGCAGGGGCCCTACGAGGTACTAGAAAAAATTGGACCGGTAGATTACAAAGTACACCAACCAGGGAGGCGAAAGCCGCAGCAGGTGTACCATGTGAATCTGCTCAAGCCGTGGAAGGAAAGGGAAACCTGTACGGAAGGCAGCCCACGACCAGGGTTCCTAGGGGAAGCGGTTTCGGCCCCTCAGTCTGAAGCAGGGGAAGCGGCTGTCACAGTAAAAATTGCTATATAAGTTAAATCCACGGCACTCCAAAAGTTTTTTTGCAAAATGAAGTTTCACATTTTAATTCTTAGTATACAGAATATCGTTCATGTACATCCAGTGCAATTCATTTACATATAGTAAGTATGTGCCATATCAGATAATTCCCGAACGTTTCGGTCTGTACGACCTTCTTCAGCGGGCTCTAGAGAAATATATAACGTGCATATGATGTAATTACAGCAAGTTTTGGAGTATAATAGATATTCTGTAGGATCATAGTCATTAAGAGAAAAACATTTAAAAAAAGGGTTTTTTTTTTATTTCGTTTGGGTCCTAAAAGGGAATATATAATGGGAAAGGGGGTGTGAGGATCACAGGAAAGGGTTAAAAAACGAAAATCCTATTGCCCAGTTAATTGGCCGTGAGAGATATGGTTAAACAGATGCCATAGTGGAGATAAAGTCAGGTCCAAATGGTTACATATCACTAATAAGGTCTTAGTCATATATGGCAAATACTCTCTAGGTCTCAATTGGTATAGTGTCTAGGCGTACTAGCATACCTGTAGGCAGGGTCAGGAGGCAGGCGCTGGATGTCGATTGTCTCTGGGTTTGGCGCTCTATTTAAGGTACTGGACGGCGCTGTCGCGTGACGTACTGGGGAGTGGACGCACGCGCCGGAGGTGAGCAATCAGGCCGGGGCGCTCAATGATGACGTGAGCATGTCACGTGTATGGGAAGTGAGCGCTCCTAACATCAGGGCCATCGCGGGGAGGTGCGTGCGTCATGACGTAATACGCGCGCATGCGCTCTCTGCCTGTGGTTCCGGTGAGGGCAATAATTGTGGGCAAAAATGAGTGAGGTGCCAAGGAGGAGGGAAGCGCAAACAGGGGTGGTACATGTCAGAAGATGATAGTAATGGTCTGGACGGATAAGGGTGGTTGTGATACTGCAATTTTAGGTCATTGCTCCGTTTGATATATACAATTCTGTGGTGATACAATCTATTAGTACATCATTCAATAATTACATCAAGGGTCAGAGTAAGAAGGCATATAAGTAGATACAGAAGGGAAGATATCATGATGAGCAATGACAGATAGTAAATCAGTGGAAATTTATGATCTGGAGATAAGAATCTGGAAAACATTTTTTGCTAGCATGGGGTGAGATGGGATAGGGGAAGGTAAGGGTGAGGAAAGGGTAAGGGAGGGAGGGAGGAGGGAGGGAAGGTAAGGGGGGGGGGGGGAAGGAGGTTGAGGGTTTTTTTAATCTCACCCATGTTCGCCTAGTCCCCATTAGCGAGCCTGGAACGGAGAGACAAACAGTAAATTATAATCATGATAGTATACGAAAGTCACATTCCCTATTTAGACCTTTCGGTTCAAGTGTGTCCAGTTTATGAATCCAATAAGACTCCCTTTGTTGTAGAAGTGCAATTCTGTTACCGCCGCGTCTTGGTTGGTGTACCTGTTCAATGACCTGGAACCGGAGTTGTGCGATTTGATGTTTGTATTTTTCAAAGTGTGCCGGTATAGGTAAAAGTAATTGTTTGGTCCGTATTGTCGATTTATGTTTACAGATGCGATCACGGATGTGTTGGGTGGTTTCTCCGACGTAAACTAGGCTGCATGGACATTTTATCATATAAACGACAAAGGATGAGTCGCATGTGAAGTAATCCTTAATGTGGAACTGTTTACCTGTTTACCGGGTGTGTAATCCGGTCGCCTTTCAAGATATTGGAGCACTGACCACAGTGCAAGCATGGGGAGGTTCCATATTTGGGATTCTGTAGGAAACGTTGTTTGGGGGTCTTTTGGATCCCTCCGAAGTCCGCCCGAATGAGTTTGTCTCGTATATTTGGGCTTTTATAACACGTCCGTGGGGGATTTTTGAATTCTTGTACTGTTGGGTACGCGTTTTGTAGAATGGACCAGTTTTGGTGCACTAAACTGTGTATCTTGGGCATGAGAGGGTGGTATGTGGTGACACAGGGGATGCGAGGTGCGTCTATCTTAGGTATTCTTGGTAATGGTTTGTTTTTCTGTTTTGTTAACTCCGGTGGGTATCCCCTGTTTATGAATTTTGTGCTCATTTCGGAGACTCGTAGTGAGCGTGTTGTTGAGTCTGAGACTATACGTTCGACCCTAGTGATCTGTGATAGTGGGATCGCCTTTTTTGTGGTATGGGGATGGCAGCTAGAATAGTGAAGTAGGCTGTTCCTGTCGGTTGGTTTTGTATATAGATCAAATTGGAGCTGATTGTTGGTGTCTTTTTTTACTAGTGTGTCCAAAAAGCTGACTTCATTGTTGTCAATGTGTATAGTGAAACCTAATTCCGGGTAGATGTTATTGAGATAGTCGTAGAGTGTTTCTAGGTGGATTTTGGGTCCATCCCATATAATGAAAATATCATCTATGAAGCGCAGCCATATTTTTGCATGCTGTTGGTAAAGTGAATGAGTGTATACAAATTTGTTTTCAAAATCAGTCATGTAGGTATTTGCGTAAGGCGGCGCCATATTGGCCCCCATCGCGGTACCGCGTTTCTGTACGTAGAATTGGTCGCCAAATAAGAAGTGATTCTCATTGAGGACCAATGACAAGAGTTGTATGCAAAATTCCTGTTCTGATGTGGATAACTGCGAGTGTGATAATAGAAGTGATTTGGTAGCTTCAATGCCTTTTTCGAGTGAAATTGTGAAAATTGCTGACAGCCTCTCCTCTAAACAGGCTCAGGAAGCCAGGGAGTTCATTAGTCGGAATACGGATGTGTTCTCAGACCTCCCTGGACGCACGTCTGTAATCCGGCATGACATTGTCACTGAGCCTCAGGCGAAAGTCCGGTTAAAACCGTACCGGGTACCCGAGGCTCGGCGACAAGCCATCACGGAGGAAGTTCAGCTAATGCTCCAGCTGGGTGTCATCGAGGAGTCAAAAAGTGAGTGGGCCAGTCCGATAGTATTAATACCCAAGCCAGACGGGACGTTGCGGTTCTGTGATGACTTCCGCAAACTTAATGAGGTGTCCAAGTTTGACGCGTATCCCATGCCCCGAGTGGATGAGCTTATTGAAAAGTTGGGCCAAGCCCGGTATTTTTCTGTGTTGGACCTCACCAAAGGGTACTGGCAGGTACCCTTGACGGAGGCTGCCAAAGAAAAAACGGCTTTCGTCACGCCAGAGGGGCTGTATCAGTACAAGGTATTACCCTTTGGTCTACATGGCGCTCCCGCCACGTTTCAAAGGTTAATGGATTTTGTACTCCGTCCACATCGTTGGTACGCTTCGGCGTACCTGGACGATATCGTTGTCCATAGCACCGACTGGGAAAGTCACTTACCTAAAGTACAGGCTGTAGTGGACTCCCTTAGGAAGGCTGGCTTAACCGCTAACCCGAAAAAGTGCTCAATAGGGTTAGAAGAGACCAAGTACCTGGGGAATGATCAAACCTCAGGTGAACAAAATTGAGGCAATTAGGAATTGGCCCCGACCTGTCACTACTCGGCAAGTAAAGTCGTTCCTGGGTATGGTGGGGTACTATATGAGGTTTGTCCCCAATTTTGCTACAGTCGCTGCACCATTGACAGGCCTTTTGAAGGGACGCAAGTCAGTAACGGTCCACTGGAATGAGCAGGCGGAAAAGGCTTTCTCCGCTTTGAAGTCGGCCCTGTGTGGGTCCCCGGTTTTGGTGACACCCGACTTCAAAAGGGAGTTTATAGTGCAGACCGATGCCTCCGAGGTAGGTCTCGGTGCTGTACTATCTCAAGATATTGACGGGGAGGAGCATCCCGTTGTCTTCCTCAGCCGGAAGCTCACCCCAGCTGAGACTAAGTACAGTATAGTGGAGAGAGAGTGCCTGGCCATCAAGTGGGCACTCGAGTCTCTCCGCTACTACCTTTTGGGGAGAAGGTTCCGTCTGGTGACCGACCACTCCCCCCTGAAATGGATGAGCCAGGCCAAAGAGAGGAATGCTCGGGTCACCAGGTGGTTCTTATCTTTGCAAAATTTTAAGTTTTCCATGGAACACAGGGCAGGCAGGTTACAAGGAAACGCGGATGCCCTGTCCCGCGTACACTGTCTGACAAGTGTTTACCCCCTCAGGGTTGAACAAAGGGGGGAGGTATGTAAGAAAGAACAAGGAGCCGTCATTGACGGAAGATACGTGTCACCGAGGTTCCTGGCCTCGGTGAGGTAAGAACCGGATTTTTTTTCCTGAAGTGTCAGTTCTGTAGTGCAGCTGTAAAGGAAGGACCGGCACTCGCACTGGTTTCTTTATGCAGAATTTAATTTCAGTCACTTATTCATTCATAGTGACGCGGCGTTTCAGCACTAACATGTGCTTTCATCAGACTATACAAACTTATCCTCAAGACATGTATTAAATAACAGAAAAAAGAAAAAAAAGAAAAAAATAGAGGAACTGACGTCATACCACTGGCTCCTCCCCCCTGACAAGATACAAGGATAGATAAGAAAGCTCCATGTGTCTCCATTTTTAACAATGAGAGGAGTCCCATGATTAATTCCGCTGGAAAATAAAACAAAAAAAATTTTTTTTTATATATAACATCATATCAAACCACTTATATTGTACTCTCGGTTCAAGCCTTTTGGATCCATCGTTTGTAAACGATGGATCCAATATGCTTCTTTTTGCAAGAGTAATTTATTTCGATCACCACCACGGCGAGGTAATGGTACACCCTCAATCACCTGGTAACGTAATTGTGCTATTGTGTGTTTCTTCTCATGGAAATGATAAGGTATAGGGAGCAATAAATTACCCTTCCTGATGGTGGACTTGTGTTTGCTCAACCTGTCTTTGATCCTCATAGAGGTTTCCCCCACGTATAATAGTCCACAGGGACATTTTAGAATGTATACGACGAATCTGCTGTCGCACGTGAACACACCTCTTATGGGAATTCTCTCCCCAGAATGTGGGTGTGAGAGATAAGACCCCTTGATCACGCTTGAGCAATTCACACAATTCAGACAAGGGAATGTACCCTGTCTGGGAGAAGATAACACGCTCTGTCTCAAATCTCGCTTATTGCTACCAATGTCGGCTCTGACTATTTTATCCTTGATATTATCAGCCCTTTTAAAACACATCATGGGGGGTCTTTGAAATTCCTCAATCTGAGGGTATGATTTTGAGATTGTATGCCAATGCTTATTGACAATGCCTCTTAGTTGTTGGGTCAATGGGTGATATTTGACCACCAGTGGGATGCGTGATTGCTTCACTGTCTTGGTTTTTTCAGGAATGTCTACCTTCTTTCTCTGTTCTTGTAGGAGTGGCCTAGGATAACCTCTGGCTAAAAAATTTTTCTCCATTTCTTCTAGCCTAGTTTCACGGACTTCAGTATTGCTAACAATTTTCCTGACCCGCTGAAATTGTGAAAAGGGAATCGATTTCTTTGTAGAGACCGGATGACTGCTGGAGAACGCAAGTAAGCTATTGCGATCCGTCTCTTTTGTAAAC
This sequence comes from Bufo gargarizans, assembly GCF_014858855.1. NCBI lineage: Eukaryota > Metazoa > Chordata > Amphibia > Anura > Bufonidae > Bufo > Bufo gargarizans. The sequence continues at coordinate 454,223,298 of NC_058083.1, forward strand.
AGATCAGTATATAGTCGACCCTCTTTCCCCTTCAGGACCCATGTGTCTAGAAAAGAAATTTTATCCATGTCTTGATGCATGACAAATTGTAGCTCCGTCCAGATTGAGTTCAGGTGCATGGCAAACTCCGTGAGGGATCGAATGTCACCCCGCCATACGCAAAAAATGTCGTCGATGAAACGGCGCCAAAAGATACAATGCTGTGTGTACAGTGGGTCAGGATAAACGAAATGACTCTCAAAATATGACATATAGCTGTTTGCGTACGGCGGCGCGACATTCGATCCCATCGCGGTCCCGCGGCGCTGTTGGTAAAAAGAATCTTGGAATAGAAAGTAGTTCTGTTCAAGCACTATATTCAAAAGTGATAGAAAAAAATCTTTTTCTTTTTTTACATATGTGCTAACATCTAACAGTTCTGCAACGGCTGCAAGTCCCTTTTCGTGCGTTATGGAAGTGTAGAGACTGCATACGTCAAATGTGACTAATATGCAGTCCCCATCTACTGTCAAACGGTGAATCTCAGATAAAAATGACCTGTATCACGTATATATGATGATGACATTTGAGTCAAAGGGGTCAACACTTTTTCTAGAAAGATTGCTGGACGAGAGAGGATGGAGTCAGTCGACGCCACAATGGGTCGCCCTGGGGGAGTGGTCATAGATTTATGTACTTTGGGTAAGGTGTAAAACACCGGAGTGATTGGGTACTGATTAATCAGGAATTCTCCTAATTTGGCATCGATGACTCCATCCTCTTTGGCCCTATCAGCAACATTCTGAATGAGACCTTTAATACGAAAAACCGGATCAGTGTCTATTTTTTGATATGTGTTGATATCTCTCAATTGACTCAGGATTTCTGTTATATAGTATTCCTTATCTAGTACAACTAGGGCACCCCCTTTATCTGCGGGCTTAAAGATAAGAGAATTGTCATCCAACATGTGTTTGAGTGCAGATGTTTCCTCTCTATTTAAATTGTTTCTAATTTTAAAGCCCCCTTGTCTAAACTGTAACAATAGTGTATCCACATCTTTTTGTACCAGGTGAATGAAGGTCTCCACTGGGTGGTGTGTTTTGGGAGGCATAAAATTACTCTTAATCTTAAGATTAAATTGTTTAGCTGTTAGTAAACTACAGTCTGTGGAGACATACTGGTCAGTGTCCTCCTTCTCCTTATGGAAATGGGCTTTAAGTCGCATATTGCGATAAAAGCGTTGCAAGTCCATGTCCAGAGTGAATGTGTCCAAAGTCCCTGTGGGACTGAAAGACAGGCCTTTCGCTAACAGGTTCATTTGCACAGGAGTTAGATTCTTAGAAGATAAGTTCAATATTAAGTTCTGTTGCGTACCTGTGAGCGTGTCTTCCTTGGAGCTTCTGCCTCGTGCGTGGTGGCGCCCGGCTCTCCTGGTATTGGCTTTCTTATTCCTCGTCGCTTGGCTAAAAAAGGCCCTTGAATTCCACTTGTAATGTCGCTCCCAGAACCAGATGATCCTGAACCGGTCCTGCGCTCTCTTCTGTATGACGATTGAATCGCTGCGCCTGAGGCATCCTGCCATCTGTAGACCCGGTGCATGCTGTAGTCTTCCGTGTCCCTCAGGTATTTGGATCTCTTTGTTGCCTCTATCTTGCTTTTGAGGTCGCTGCATTGTTTGTCCAGTTGCTCCTGGAGAGATGTCAGATCCTCCGGCTTCAGACAGTCTCTCAGCTGCTCTTTTGTTGCCGCAATATTTGCACTGCACTCCTTGATCGCTGTGGTGAGGTATTCAATAGTTAACACTATTATATCCAGCGAGCATTTATTTAAAATGTTCGCAAACCGCGTACAATATTCAATGTTGTTGCAGAAGAACGTTGGTCTGAGGTTAACTCTCAGACCCCGCGGTATTTTCTGGGTACGATGGTATTCAGCTAAGGTAGCTGCGTGTAGTTCCAATGACACAAGATGTTTTGCTTCTTTTGTCAAGCTCCTGCTCCGTAATTCACCTGGAGAAATCTTCAGGAAGTCAGATGAAGCAGTAATCTGTGCCACGATATCTCTTGCCTCATCATCTGTATACGCAAAGGTATTCATTTGAGGATATAGGAATTGAGCGTGCACGTGTCCAAAAAGCCAGAAAACTATGTAAAGTGAAATGGCCGGCACTGCTCTGTAAAGTTGCTCGGCGGTGCACGTGTCAACGGGCAGGCATCCCAATGTTACAGCATGCACCGGGTCTACAGATGGCAGGATGCCTCAGGCGCAGCGATTCAATCGTCATACAGAAGAGAGCGCAGGACCGGTTCAGGATCATCTGGTTCTGGGAGCGACATTACAAGTGGAATTCAAGGGCCTTTTTTAGCCAAGCGACGAGGAATAAGAAAGCCAATACCAGGAGAGCCGGGCGCCACCACGCACGAGGCAGAAGCTCCAAGGAAGACACGCTCACAGGTACGCAACAGTACTTAATATTGAACCTATCTTCTAAGAATTTAACTCCTGTGCAAATGAACCTGTTAGCGAAAGGCCTGTCTTTCAGTCCCACAGGGACTTTGGACACATTCACTCTGGACATGGACTTGCAACGCTTTTATCGCAATATGCGACTTAAAGCCCATTTCCATAAGGAGAAGGAGGACACTGACCAGTATGTCTCCACAGACTGTAGTTCACTAACAGCTAAACAATTTAATCTTAAGATTAAGAGTAATTTTATGCCTCCCAAAACACACCACCCAGTGGAGACCTTCATTCACCTGGTACAAAAAGATGTGGATACACTATTGTTACAGTTTAGACAAGGGGGCTTTAAAATTAGAAACAATTTAAATAGAGAGGAAACATCTGCACTCAAACACATGTTGGATGACAATTCTCTTATCTTTAAGCCCGCAGATAAAGGGGGTGCCCTAGTTGTACTAGATAAGGAATACTATATAACAGAAATCCTGAATCAATTGAGAGATATCAACACATATCAAAAAATAGACACTGATCCGGTTTTTCGTATTAAAGGTCTCATTCAGAATGTTGCTGATAGGGCCAAAGAGGATGGAGTCATCGATGCCAAATTAGGAGAATTCCTGATTAATCAGTACCCAATCACTCCGGTGTTTTACACCTTACCCAAAGTACATAAATCTATGACCACTCCCCCAGGGCGACCCATTGTGGCGTCGACTGACTCCATCCTCTCTCGTCCAGCAATCTTTCTAGAAAAAGTGTTGACCCCTTTGACTCAAATGTCATCATCATATATACGTGATACAGGTCATTTTTTATCTGAGATTCACCGTTTGACAGTAGATGGGGACTGCATATTAGTCACATTTGACGTATGCAGTCTCTACACTTCCATAACGCACGAAAAGGGACTTGCAGCCGTTGCAGAACTGTTAGATGTTAGCACATATGTAAAAAAAGAAAAATATTTTTTTCTATCACTTTTGAATATAGTGCTTGAACAGAACTAATTTCTATTCCAAGATTCTTTTTACCAACAGCGCCGCGGGACCGCGATGGGATCGAATGTTGCGCCGCCGTACGCAAACAGCTATATGTCATATTTTGAGAGTCATTTCGTTTATCCTGACCCACTGTACACACAGCATTGTATCTTTTGGCGCCGTTTCATCGACGACATTTTTTGCGTATGGCGGGGTGACATTCGATCCCTCACGGAGTTTGCCATGCACCTGAACTCAATCTGGACGGAGCTACAATTTGTCATGCATCAAGACATGGATAAAATTTCTTTTCTAGACACATGGGTCCTGAAGGGGAAAGAGGGTCGACTATATACTGATCTGTTTACAAAAGAGACGGATCGCAATAGCTTACTTGCGTTCTCCAGCAGTCATCCGGTCTCTACAAAGAAATCGATTCCCTTTTCACAATTTCAGCGGGTCAGGAAAATTGTTAGCAATACTGAAGTCCGTGAAACTAGGCTAGAAGAAATGGAGAAAAATTTTTTAGCCAGAGGTTATCCTAGGCCACTCCTACAAGAACAGAGAAAGAAGGTAGACATTCCTGAAAAAACCAAGACAGTGAAGCAATCACGCATCCCACTGGTGGTCAAATATCACCCATTGACCCAACAACTAAGAGGCATTGTCAATAAGCATTGGCATACAATCTCAAAATCATACCCTCAGATTGAGGAATTTCAAAGACCCCCCATGATGTGTTTTAAAAGGGCTGATAATATCAAGGATAAAATAGTCAGAGCCGACATTGGTAGCAATAAGCGAGATTTGAGACAGAGCGTGTTATCTTCTCCCAGACAGGGTACATTCCCTTGTCTGAATTGTGTGAATTGCTCAAGCGTGATCAAGGGGTCTTATCTCTCACACCCACATTCTGGGGAGAGAATTCCCATAAGAGGTGTGTTCACGTGCGACAGCAGATTCGTCGTATACATTCTAAAATGTCCCTGTGGACTATTATACGTGGGGGAAACCTCTATGAGGATCAAAGACAGGTTGAGCAAACACAAGTCCACCATCAGGAAGGGTAATTTATTGCTCCCTATACCTTATCATTTCCATGAGAAGAAACACACAATAGCACAATTACGTTACCAGGTGATTGAGGGTGTACCATTACCTCGCCGTGGTGGTGATCGAAATAAATTACTCTTGCAAAAAGAAGCATATTGGATCCATCGTTTACAAACGATGGATCCAAAAGGCTTGAACCGAGAGTACAATATAAGTGGTTTGATATGATGTTATATATAAAAAAAATTTTTTTTGTTTTATTTTCCAGCGGAATTAATCATGGGACTCCTCTCATTGTTAAAAATGGAGACACATGGAGCTTTCTTATCTATCCTTGTATCTTGTCAGGGGGGAGGAGCCAGTGGTATGACGTCAGTTCCTCTATTTTTTTCTTTTTTCTGTTATTTAAGACATGTCTTGAGGATAAGTTTGTATAGTCTGATGAAAGCACATGTTAGTGCTGAAACGCCGCGTCACTATGAATGAATAAGTGACTGAAATTAAATTCTGCATAAAGAAACCAGTGCGAGTGCCGGTCCTTCCTTTACAGCTGTAACATTGGGATGCCTGCCCGTTGACACGTGCACCGCCGAGCAACTTTACAGAGCAGTGCCGGCCATTTCACTTTACATAGTTCTGTAGTGCAGTCTGATACTTCAGCTGTCAGAATGGCTGTAAAGCCAATCCGGGCCGGTTCTTATTGGGAGCAGCCAAAGAGCAGGGTGGGTGGCTGTTCCCCACGGTTCCAGGCCGGGTTTTGGCTGGAATATAAAAACCCAGCCAGCATGTTCAGGTGGTGTGGATAATCCTCCATCTGCTAGTGGAGTGCTGGCAGTCTGGGTGTTGGAGCTTGAGGGTTTGGGCCTTGACTAAGCCTGCTACATTGTTTATGGACAGAAGCACATGGACTACTGCTTTCTTCAAGGACTTATGTGCTGCAGTCTGGTGTGAACTAACACCAGACTCAAGGTGACTGTTTTTCTTGAAATTATTATTTTGTCACTTTACGTCTGTGTGAATAAAACAGTGCACTATTTAAGTTAAAGGCGTTGTCATTGCCTCTGTACTGCGTCCGCAAGCCTGTCTACCAGAGCAAATCCCCACAGTCCCCAGCCAGCTATTACATACAGAAGGGAGATGAGTCTGAGATAGAGACCACCTTGTACATAGTCACTACACCCTACCAGATAGACCACGTACGTGGCTTGACAGGCCAGTGAAAGGATACTTCAGGTGTGGCAGCTGCAGTTTTTGCAGTTTCATACACTGGTGAAGGGACAGACGATGTTCACTTCATTCACCACTTTATTAACTGTCGCACCACGGGAATCATATATCTGCTAACTTGTGTATGTGGTGCTAGATATGTAAGGAAAACACATAGAGAGTATCACCATCTCATGGGTGAACACCTTAATGACATACGCTGCAGTAGGGAGACCCCAGTTGCTAGACACGTCCCTATGATGCATGAAGGACGTGTGACTGCTATCACATTCAAGGGGATTGAACGTGTCAATAGGTCACCACAGTGAGGTCAGTGGGAGAGACACATTCTACAAAGAGAGAGTTGGTGGATTTTCAAATTAAATGCATCAAATCCCTATGGTCTCAATAAACTTTATTTGAGATTAGAGTTGAGCGAACACCTGGATGTTCGGGTTCGAGAAGTTCGGCCGAACATCCCGGAAATGTTCGGGTTCGGGATCCGAACCCGATCCGAACTTCGTCCCGAACCCGAACCCCATTGAAGTCAATGGGGACCCGAACTTTTCGGCACTAAAAAGGCTGTAAAACAGCCCAGGAAAGAGCTAGAGGGCTGCAAAAGGCAGCAACATGTAGGTAAATCCCCTGCAAACAAATGTGGATAGGGAAATGAATTAAAATAAAAATTAAATAAATAAAAATTAACCAAAATCAATTGGAGAGAGGTTCCATAGCAGAGAATCTGGCTTCCCGTCACCCACCACTGGAACAGTCCATTCTCAGATATTTAGGCCCCGGCACCCAGGCAGAGGAGAGAGGTCCCGTAACAGAGAATCTGTCTTCATGTCAGCAGAGAATTAGTCTGCATGTCATAGCAGAGAATGAGGCTTCACGTCAGCCACCACTGCAACAGTCCATTGGCATATATTTAGGCCCAGCACACACACAGGCAGAGGAGAGAGGTCCCGTAACAGACAATCTGGCTTCATGTCAGCAGAGAATCAGTCTGCATGTCATAGCAGAGAATCAGGCTTCACGTCAGCCACCACTGCAACAGTCCATTGGCATATATTTAGGCCCAGCACACACACAGGCAGAGGAGAGAGGTCCCGTAACAGAGAATCTGGCTTCATGTCAGCAGAGAATCAGTCTGCATGTCATAGCAGAGAATGAGGCTTCACGTCACCCACCACTGCAACAGTCCATTGGCATATATTTAGGCCTAGCACACAGGCAGAGCAGAGAGGTCCCGTAACAGACAATCTGGCTTCATGTCAGCAGAGAATCAGTCTGCATGTCATAGCAGAGAATGAGGCTTCACGTCAGCCACCACTGCAACAGTCCATTGGCATATATTTAGGCCTAGCACACAGGCAGAGCAGAGAGGTCCCGTAACAGACAATCTGGCTTCATGTCAGCAGAGAATCAGTCTGCATGTCATAGCAGAGAATCAGGCTTCACGTCAGCCACCACTGCAACAGTCCATTGTCATAAATTTAGGCCCAGCACCCAGGCAGAGGAGAGAGGTCCCGTAACAGACAATCTGGCTTCATGTCAGCAGAGAATTAGTCTGCATGTCATAGCAGAGAATCAGGCTTCATGTCAGCCACCACTGCAACAGTCCATTGGCATATATTTAGGCCCAGCACCCAGGCAGAGGAGGGAGGTCCCGTAACAGAGAATCTGTCTTCATGTCAGCAGAGAATCAGTCTGCATGTCATAGCAGAGAATGAGGCTTCACGTCAGCCACCACTGCAACAGTCCATTGGCATATATTTAGGCCTAGCACACAGGCAGAGCAGAGAGGTCCCGTAACAGACAATCTGGCTTCATGTCAGCAGAGAATCAGTCTGCATGTCATAGCAGAGAATCAGGCTTCACGTCAGCCACCACTGCAACAGTCCATTGGCATATATTTAGGCCTAGCACACAGGCAGAGCAGAGAGGTCCCGTAACAGACAATCTGGCTTCATGTCAGCAGAGAATCAGTCTGCATGTCATAGCAGAGAATGAGGCTTCACGTCAGCCACCACTGCAACAGTCCATTGGCATATATTTAGGCCTAGCACACAGGCAGAGCAGAGAGGTCCCGTAACAGACAATCTGGCTTCATGTCAGCAGAGAATCAGTCTGCATGTCATAGCAGAGAATCAGGCTTCACGTCAGCCACCACTGCAACAGTCCATTGTCATAAATTTAGGCCCAGCACCCAGGCAGAGGAGAGAGGTCCCGTAACAGACAATCTGGCTTCATGTCAGCAGAGAATTAGTCTGCATGTCATAGCAGAGAATCAGGCTTCATGTCAGCCACCACTGCAACAGTCCATTGGCATATATTTAGGCCCAGCACCCAGGCAGAGGAGGGAGGTCCCGTAACAGAGAATCTGTCTTCATGTCAGCAGAGAATCAGTCTGCATGTCATAGCAGAGAATGAGGCTTCACGTCAGCCACCACTGCAACAGTCCATTGGCATATATTTAGGCCTAGCACACAGGCAGAGGAGAGGTTCATTCAACTTTGGGTAGCCTCGCAATATAATGGTAAAATGAAAATAAAAATAGGATTGAATGAGGAAGTGCCCTGGAGTCCAATAATATATGGTTATGGGGAGGTAGTTAATGTCTAATCTGGACAAGGGACGGACAGGTCCTGTGGGATCCATGCCTGGTTCATTTTTATGAACGTCAGCTTGTCCACATTGGCTGTAGACAGGCGGCTGCGTTTGTCTGTAATGACGCCCCCTGCCGTGCTGAATACACGTTCAGACAAAACGCTGGCTGCCGGGCAGGCCAGCACCTCCAAGGCATAAAAGGCTAGCTCTGGCCACGTGGACAATTTAGAGACCCAGAAGTTGAATGGGGCCGAACCATCAGTCAGTACGTGGAGGGGTGTGCACACGTACTGTTCCACCATGTTAGTGAAATGTTGCCTCCTGCTAACACGTTGCGTATCAGGTGGTGGTGCAGTTAGCTGTGGCGTGTTGACAAAAGTTTTCCACATCTCTGCCATGCTAACCCTGCCCTCAGAGGAGCTGGCCGTGACACAGCTGCCTTGGCGACCTCTTGCTCCTCCTCTGCCTTGGCCTTGGGCTTCCACTTGTTCCCCTGTGACATTTGGGAATGCTCTCAGTAGCGCGTCTACCAACGTGCGCTTGTACTCGCGCATCTTCCTATCACGCTCCAGTGCAGGAAGTAAGGTGGGCACATTGTCTTTGTAGCGTGGATCCAGCAGGGTGGCAACCCAGTAGTCCGCACAGGTTAAAATGTGGGCAACTCTGCTGTCGTTGCGCAGGCACTGCAGCATGTAGTCGCTCATGTGTGCCAGGCTGCCCAGGGGTAAGGACAAGCTGTCCTCTGTGGGAGGCGTATCGTCATCGTCCTGCCTTTCCCCCCAGCCACGCACCAGTGATGGACCCGAGCTGCGTTGGGTGCCACCCCGCTGTGACCATGCTTCATCCTCATCCTCCTCCACCTCCTCCTCATCCTCGTCCTCCTCGTCCTCCAGTAGTGGGCCCTGGCTGGCCACATTTGTACCTGGCCTCTGCTGTTGCCAAAAACCTCCCTCTGAGTCACTTCGAAGAGACTGGCCTGAAAGTGCTAAAAATGACCCCTCTTCCTCCTCCTCCTCCTCCTCCTCCTGGGCCACCTCCTCTTCCATCATCGCCCTAAGTGTTTTCTCAAGGAGACATAGAAGTGGTATTGTAACGCTGATAACGGTGTCATCGCCACTGGCCATGTTGGTGGAGTACTCGAAACAGCGCAACAGGGCACACAGGTCTCGCATGGAGGCCCAGTCATTGGTGGTGAAGTGGTGCTGTTCTGTAGTGCGACTGACCCGTGCGTGCTGCAGCTGAAACTCCACTATGGCCTGCTGCTGCTCGCACAGTCTGTCCAGCATGTGCAAGGTGGAGTTCCACCTGGTGGGCACGTCGCATATGAGGCGGTGAGCGGGAAGGCCGAAGTTACGCTGTAGCGCAGACAGGCGAGCAGCAGCAGGATGTGAACGCCGGAAGCGCGAACAGACGGCCCGCACTTTATGCAGCAGCTCTGACATGTCGGGGTAGTTGTGAATGAACTTCTGCACCACCAAATTCAGCACATGCGCCAAGCAAGGGATGTGCGTCAAATTGGCTAGTCCCAGAGCTGCAACGAGATTTCGCCCATTATCACACACCACCAGGCCGGGCTTGAGGCTCACCGGCAGCAACCACTCGTCGGTCTGTTGTTCTATACCCCGCCACAACTCCTGTGCGGTGTGGGGCCTGTCCCCCAAACATATGAGTTTCAGAATGGCCTGCTGACGTTTACCCCGGGCTGTGCTGAAGTTGGTGGTGAAGGTGTGTGGCTGACTGGATGAGCAGGTGGAAGAAGAGGAGGAGGAAGCCGAGAAGGAGGAGGTGGCAACAGGAGGCAAAGAATGTTGCCCTGCGATCCTTGGCGGCGGAAGGACGTGCGCCAAACAGCTCTCCGCCTGGGGCCCAGCTGCCACTACATTTACCCAGTGTGCAGTTAGGGAGATATAGCGTCCCTGGCCGTGCTTACTGGTCCACGTATCTGTGGTTAGGTGGACCTTGCCACAGATGGCGTTGCGCAGTGCACACTTGATTTTATCGGATACTTGGTTGTGCAGGGAAGGCACGGCTCTCTTGGAGAAGTAGTGCCGGCTGGGAACAACATACTGTGGGACAGCAAGCGACATGAGCTGTTTGAAGCTGTCTGTGTCCACCAGCCTAAATGACAGCATTTCATAGGCCAGTAGTTTAGAAATGCTGGCATTCAGGGCCAGGGATCGAGGGTGGCTAGGTGGGAATTTACGCTTTCTATCAAATGTTTGTGAGATGGAGAGCTGAACGCTGGCGTGTGACATGGTTGAGACGCTTGGTGACGGAGGTGGTGGTGGTGGTGTTGGTGGTACATCCCCTGTTTGCTGGGCGGCAGGTGCCAACGTTCCTCCAGAGGCGGAGGAAGAGGCCGAGGCGGCAGCAGCAGAATAGGCCGAGGCGGCAGCAGCAGAAGAGGTAGCAGGGGGAGCCTGAGTGACTTCCTTGGTTTTAAGGTGTTTACTCCACTGCAGTTCATGCTTTGCATGCAGGTGCCTGGTCATGCAGGTTGTGCTCAGGTTCAGAACGTTAATGCCTCGCTTCAGGCTCTGATGGCACAGCGTGCAAACCACTCGGGTCTTGTCGTCAGCACATTGTTTGAAGAAGTGCCATGCCAGGGAACTCCTTGAAGCTGCCTTTGGGTGCTCGGTCCCAGATGGCGGCGGTCAGTAGCAGGCGGAGTCTCTTGGCGGCGGGTGTTCTGCTTTTGCCCACTGCTCCCTCTTTTGCTACGCTGTTGGCTCGGTCTCACCACTGCCTCTTCCTCCGAACTGTGAAAGTCAGTGGCACGACCTTCATTCCATGTGGGGTCTAGGACCTCATCGTCCCCTGCATCGTCTTCCACCCAGTCTTGATCCCTGACCTCCTGTTCAGTCTGCACACTGCAGAAAGACGCAGCAGTTGGCACCTGTGTTTCGTCATCATCAGAGACATGCTGAGGTGGTATTCCCATGTCCTCATCATCAGGAAACATAAGTGGTTGTGCGTCAGTGCATTCTATGTCTTTCACCGCTGGGGAAGGGCTAGGTGGATGCCCTTGGGAAACCCTGCCAGCGGAGTCTTCAAACAGCATAAGAGACTGCTGCATAACTTGAGGCTGAGACAGTTTCCCTGGTATGCATGGGGGTGATGTGACAGACTGATGGGGTTGGTTTTCAGGCGCCATCTGTGCGCTTTCTGCAGAAGACTGGGTGGGAGATAATGTGAACGTGCTGGATCCACTGTCGGCCACCCAATTGACTAATGCCTGTACCTGCTCAGGCCTTACCATCCTTAGAACGGCATTGGGCCCCACCATATATCGCTGTAAATTCTGGCGGCTACTGGGACCTGAGGTAGTTGGTACACTAGGACGTGTGGATGTGGCAGAACGGCCACGATCTCTCCCAGCACCAGAGGGTCCACTAACACCACCACGACCATGTCCACGTCCGCGTCCCTTACTAGATGTTTTTCTCATTGTTATGGTTCACCACAACAACAAATATATTATTTGGCCCAATGTATTGTATTCAAATTCAGCGGGATATAAATTTGAGGCCTAGTATTTAGGCGCTGGGTGACCGGTATGGATTTAGTGACAGAATTAGACTTGGAAATGCACAGAAGCGTGTGTGTGAAGTTATTCTGAATGACCCTATGTGCACCTTCAATATGATCTACCCTTTTAGGGATAGATTTCAAATAGCTCTGATATAGCAGAAACCACTAAATTATGAAATTGCTAAATTGGGAATTGTATTTCAACCCAGAACAAGAAATGTGCTTGAACGGACACTAAATAACTCGCCCAGCTACAGCACTAAGGACAGATTTAGCGGGATATAAATTTGAGGCCTAGTATTTAGGCGCTGGGTGACAGGTATGGGTTTAGTGCCAGAATTAGACTTGGAAATACACAGTAGCGGGTGTGTGTGAAGTTATTCTGAATGACCCAATGTGCACCTTGAATATTATATACCCTTTTAGGGATAGATTTCAAATAGCTCTGATATAGCAGAAACCACTAAATTATGAAATTGCTAAATTGGGAATTGTATTTCAACCCAGAACAAGAAATGTGCTTGAACGGACACTAAATAACTCGCCCAGCTACAGCACTAAGGACAGATTTAGCGGGATATAAATTTGAGGCCTAGTATTTAGGCGCTGGGTGACAGGTATGGGTTTAGTGCCAGAATTAGACTTGGAAATACACAGTAGCGGGTGTGTGTGAAGTTATTCTGAATGACCCAATGTGCACCTTGAATATTATATACCCTTTTAGGGATAGATTTCAAATAGCTCTGATATAGCAGAAACCACTAAATTATGAAATTGCTAAATTGGGAATTGTATTTCAACCCAGAACAAGAAATGTGCTTGAACGGACACTAAATAACTCGCCCAGCTACAGCACTAAGGACAGATTTAGCGGGATATAAATTTGAGGCCTAGTATTTAGGCGCTGGGTGACAGGTATGGCTTTAGTGCCAGAATTAGACTTGGAAATACACAGTAGCGGGTGTGTGTGAAGTTATTCTGAATGACCCAATGTGCACCTTGAATATTATATACCCTTTTAGGGATAGATTTCAAATAGCTCTGATATAGCAGAAACCACTAAATTATGAAATTGCTAAATTGGGAATTGTATTTCAACCCAGAACAAGAAATGTGCTTGAACGGACACTAAATAACTCGCCCAGCTACAGCACTAAGGACAGATTTAGCGGGATATAAATTTGAGGCCTAGTATTTAGGCGCTGGGTGACAGGTATGGGTTTAGTGCCAGAATTAGACTTGGAAATACACAGTAGCGGGTGTGTGTGAAGTTATTCTGAATGACCCAATGTGCACCTTGAATATTATATACCCTTTTAGGGATAGATTTCAAATAGCTCTGATATAGCAGAAACCACTAAATTATGAAATTGCTAAATTGGGAATTGTATTTCAACCCAGAACAAGAAATGTGCTTGAACGGACACTAAATAACTCGCCCAGCTACAGCACTAAGGACAGATTTAGCGGGATATAAATTTGAGGCCTCGTATTTAGGCGCTGGGTGACAGGTATGGGTTTAGTGCCAGAATTAGACTTGGAAATACACAGTAGCGGGTGTGTGTGAAGTTATTCTGAATGACCCAATGTGCACCTTGAATATTATATACCCTTTTAGGGATAGATTTCAAATAGCTCTGATATAGCAGAAACCACTAAATTATGAAATTGCTAAATTGGGAATTGTATTTCAACCCAGAACAAGAAATGTGCTTGAACGGACACTAAATAACTCGCCCAGCTACAGCACTAAGGACAGATTTAGCGGGATATAAATTTGAGGCCTAGTATTTAGGCGCTGGGTGACAGGTATGGCTTTAGTGCCAGAATTAGACTTGGAAATACACAGTAGCGGGTGTGTGTGAAGTTATTCTGAATGACCCAATGTGCACCTTGAATATTATATACCCTTTTAGGGATAGATTTCAAATAGCTCTGATATAGCAGAAACCACTAAATTATGAAATTGCTAAATTGGGAATTGTATTTCAACCCAGAACAAGAAATGTGCTTGAACGGACACTAAATAACTCGCCCAGCTACAGCACTAAGGACAGATTTAGCGGGATATAAATTTGAGGCCTAGTATTTAGGCGCTGGGTGACAGGTATGGGTTTAGTGCCAGAATTAGACTTGGAAATACACAGTAGCGGGTGTGTGTGAAGTTATTCTGAATGACCCAATGTGCACCTTGAATATTATATACCCTTTTAGGGATAGATTTCAAATAGCTCTGATATAGCAGAAACCACTAAATTATGAAATTGCTAAATTGGGAATTGTATTTCAACCCAGAACAAGAAATGTGCTTGAACGGACACTAAATAACTCGCCCAGCTACAGCACTAAGGACAGATTTAGCGGGATATAAATTTGAGGCCTAGTATTTAGGCGCTGGGTGACAGGTATGGGTTTAGTGCCAGAATTAGACTTGGAAATACACAGTAGCGGGTGTGTGTGAAGTTATTCTGAATGACCCAATGTGCACCTTGAATATTATATACCCTTTTAGGGATAGATTTCAAATAGCTCTGATATAGCAGAAACCACTAAATTATGAAATTGCTAAATTGGGAATTGTATTTCAACCCAGAACAAGAAATGTGCTTGAACGGACACTAAATAACTCGCCCAGCTACAGCACTAAGGACAGATTTAGCGGGATATAAATTTGAGGCCTAGTATTTAGGCGCTGGGTGACAGGTATGGGTTTAGTGCCAGAATTAGACTTGGAAATACACAGTAGCGGGTGTGTGTGAAGTTATTCTGAATGACCCAATGTGCACCTTGAATATTATATACCCTTTTAGGGATAGATTTCAAATAGCTCTGATATAGCAGAAACCACTAAATTATGAAATTGCTAAATTGGGAATTGTATTTCAACCCAGAACAAGAAATGTGCTTGAACGGACACTAAATAACTCGCCCAGCTACAGCACTAAGGACAGATTTAGCGGGATATAAATTTGAGGCCTAGTATTTAGGCGCTGGGTGACAGGTATGGGTTTAGTGCCAGAATTAGACTTGGAAATACACAGTAGCGGGTGTGTGTGAAGTTATTCTGAATGACCCAATGTGCACCTTGAATATTATATACCCTTTTAGGGATAGATTTCAAATAGCTCTGATATAGCAGAAACCACTAAATTATGAAATTGCTAAATTGGGAATTGTATTTCAACCCAGAACAAGAAATGTGCTTGAACGGACACTAAATAACTCGCCCAGCTACAGCACTAGGGACAGATTTAGCGGGATATAAATTTGAGGCCTAGTATTTAGGCGCTGGGTGACAGGTATGGGTTTAGTGCCAGAATTAGACTTGGAAATACACAGTAGCGGGTGTGTGTGAAGTTATTCTGAATGACCCAATGTGCACCTTGAATATTATATACCCTTTTAGGGATAGATTTCAAATAGCTCTGATATAGCAGAAACCACTAAATTATGAAATTGCTAAATTGGGAATTGTATTTCAACCCAGAACAAGAAATGTGCTTGAACGGACACTAAATAACTCGCCCAGCTACAGCACTAAGGACAGATTTAGCGGGATATAAATTTGAGGCCTAGTATTTAGGCGCTGGGTGACCGGTATGGATTTAGTGACAGAATTAGACTGGGATATGGCCAAAAAATAAACAGACTATTGCTGGTTAAATGCACTTGGTGTGACAGCTTCACCCTGATGTAGGCTTTAGCCAAAAAACAACCACACCATTGAGGGTTAAATGCACTTGGTGACAGGCGCAGCTTGCCCCTGATTTAGTATATGGCCAAAAAATGAACAGACTATTGCTGGTTAAATGCACTTGGTGTGACAGCTTCACCCTGATGTAGGCTTTAGCCAAAAAACAACCACACCATTGAGGGTTAAATGCACTTGGTGACAGGCGCAGCTTGCCCCTGATTTTGTATATGGCCAAAAAATGAACAGACTATTGCTGGTTAAATGCACTTGGTGTGACAGCTTCACCCTGATGTAGGCTTTAGCCAAAAAACAACCACACCATTGAGGGTTAAATGCACTTGGTCGCAGCTTGTGCTGGCGCACCACAAGACACAAAATGGCCGCCGATCACCCCAGAAAAATGTGACTGACAAACGGTCTGGGCAGCCTAAAAACAGTGAGCAATTGAGGATCAGCAGCTCAATGATCCACAGCTGCAGATCGATCAGTTAATCAAGTCCTTTGGAGGAGTTAATCTGCCTAATCTCGCCCTACTGTCGCAGCCGCAACCTCTCCCTACGCTAATCAGAGCAGAGTGACGGGCGGCGCTATGTGACTCCAGCTTAAATAGAGGCTGGGTCACATGGTGCTCTGGCCAATCACAGCCATGCCAATAGTAGGCATGGCTGTGATGGCCTCTTGGGGCAAGTAGTATGACGCTTGTTGATTGGCTGCTTTGCAGCCTTTCAAAAAGCGCCAAGAAAGCGTCACAAAAGCGCGAAGAAAGCGACGAACACCGAACCCGAACCCGGACTTTTACGAAAATGTCCGGGTTCGGGTCCGTGTCACGGACACCCCAAAATTCGGTACGAACCCGAACTATACAGTTCGAGTTCGCTCATCCCTATTTGAGATATCTGTTTATACCTTAGTTTATTTAACATCACATTTGATTTATTTAGTGATTTTTCCATGTGTTCTTTGGTTACATTACCATACTATTATTTATCATTTTATTTATTCTCTTTGTTGTGACCTGTTGGACATTTATAGCCAGCCTATAAATGTCCAACTCCTGCCTGGAGCGTTTGTAAAGTAACTATACAACGGCCATTAATATTTAGCCCATGACTATTGATAGGGCTTTAAATTGAAAGGGGAGGTCTCGGTCTCAACTATAGTGCCGCCCTCCTTGTAATTCATTACATAGGCGGAGCTACACCCTGGAACAAGGGTGCTCCTGATCACGCCTCCCTTCGACCTCTCGCAATCGCAGTGCGCACGCTCCGGATGAAGGTGAGATGCACGCTCCGGATGACGTGTTGACGCGCTGATGTCTCGGGACCCCCAGATACAATTAAACCTCAACCTAACGCGGCCCACAGGTATTTGCTGAACACACAGTGTACCAAGCCAGGACACTGTGACCAGGTAGTGTCCCCTTTCTCGGATGAGGTCAGCGCTGCCACTTGCACGCTGCCAGCCTTGATACCGGGTAGGTACTTTGACACTGTGCCTCCTGTAATTTGTTCTATGCTGGGCCATCTACACCTCCACTTCTCATCTTTATCAAGGAATGCGGTATTTGTTATTATACGTATTTTTGGTGAGGTTCCCAGCACCACAGTGTTATACAGTGTTTATTCCTGTATAGTGCACGTCAGCCCCGTGTCCCCTGATAAATCTGGGGCTAGAATTGAATGAAACGCGTTGGGACACTATACCTTTTTTTCTATTTAGATTTTTTGTTTCTTCTTTGCACAATTTTTGGTGCAATTTTTTCTCCTTTTTTATTTTTATTTGGCGCAGTTTCCCCTCTAGCAAAATATATTTTTGTACAGTGGTAGGGATGTCTACGACCCTGTAGTAGGGAAAGGTTCTGGACGGGGCCACTCTTTTCAGGGTGATGACTCCGTATTAGTTGGTCATTAGGGTCTGATAACCTGGGTAGGGCATACTAGGATCAGTTCAGGACTAGGCCCTTTGCCTATATACACCAGGTGTGACATCAGACGAAAAACAACGCCTTTAGCATCAACAAGACAGAAGTCCAACTGATGCAACCTGTCTCTGAGCCTCGTCCATATCCTGCCAATCCTATGGACCGATGTGACGTTAGACAAAAGAGAAAGGCATGGCATTAGCAGGACAGAACCATCGTACACCTATCCTGATTTGAAGCCACGTCCACACACTGCTGAACCAATGGACCTGTAAGAATCATCCATAATTTACCAGTCCACCCTACATATGCTACACAGGGTTATTTGTTGTTCTCTATATACCGGTATCTATATCTGGTTTGTTTTTGGTCCATCTGGACTTATTTGTCTATATTTGGGGCCTGACGGTTTAAGAGAGTGTGCAACTAGTTCCCAATTTTTTTAAAATTATTTATATATTAAAAGTTACGTTTTATTAGTCACTTCTTTTTCAAATAATAAAATCACATTAAACGACCTAAACACATAGGTCCAGATTTATCAGCTATATGTTTTCCTGTGTATTCTTAACAGTATTTTCAAGTACGCAAACATGTAAGAGTAGTGAGGTGGGCAATACAAAAATTCTTGAAGGGGGAATATCTTTCCCTAGTATAAGACTGGAGACCCCCTATCCTCATTCTTACCCTGCAATACCCTGGTTCACACTAATTAGTAAGTGCACATTTCCCTTATACCCCAATGCGTTTCTCCCCAGAAAAAGGGTTCTTCAGGGGGTTGTGTGGGAAAAAGCCGCAATAGGCTAAACCAAATAAAGCTCAAAATAAGGTGACGGATAACAGAAAAACTTTCAATAAATATCTATTTAAATATCTATCATGAAGGAGGCTGGCTACGCAGATGTATATTAAGGGCACTTGATAAAGATAAGGCACATAATAAAGATACAAAACACCAGGATCCAGAGAGTGTCGATAACCAAGTCCCTCATGGATTGTCCCCACAACGTGTGGCCAGCCTGACTTCAGGTGCCGGATGCTAAAGATAGAAGGACCTGCGATGACGTCACCTCGCTCACCATATGGTGAGCGTGGTGACGTCATCGCTAGTGTTGATAGCGAATATTCTAATCGCAATTTTTTTTTGCAAATCTTGACACTTCGAGAATTCGTAAATATCTAGAATATAGTGCTATATGTTCGTAATCGCAAATATTCTAGATTTTTTCATCAGAACCCATGATCCCTCACTGCTTCTTGCTTGTGGGCCAGTGAGACGGCTGCAATATCTTTGACTTTAGGAGTAGTGTTGATTGCAAAATTTCGTATCACAAATTTTTATTGTGAATTTTCAGATTGCCGATTTTTGCAATCAAGAAAATAATCACTGGAGATCATGAATTCTCGAATTCGCGAATATATGATGAATATTCGCCCAAATATTAGCGAAATATCGCAAATGCTGCTTATCACTGGTCATTGCAGGTCATTTTGCAGGTCCTGCAGAAAGAAGAGAGAAGAGTATACCGGCTGTGTGATCAAGTGGATGAGGTGAGTTTAAAAAAAAATATTTTTAACTCCTCAATGGCCATTTTATTTAGCATTCTGTCTTAAGAATGTTATTTTTTTTCCGTTATAACCATGTGATAATGGAAAATAATAAAATCACCCGAACGCCCAACCCGATCTTCAGGGAAAAAGTCTGGGATCGCTTAACTCTAGTGCTAATGTTAATGGCTTGGAACGTTTGGAGCTCTGTGCTTATTGAGTCAGCAGAGCATTGGTGACTTATGCTCTATTCGCCTCAACATTTGGTGAACCCGCTCTGTAACCTTAGGTGGCTTGCCACTTCGTAGGTGGATTGCTGTAATTCCTACTTTGCAGTAACTCC
Organism: Bufo gargarizans; assembly: GCF_014858855.1. Lineage (NCBI taxonomy): Eukaryota > Metazoa > Chordata > Amphibia > Anura > Bufonidae > Bufo > Bufo gargarizans. Next base: position 454,242,635 of record NC_058083.1, read on the forward strand.
ACTCACCATTTCACAAACTGGCATGTTGCAGCGGTGATATCCTATAACAGGACCACGCTTCAAGGAGATCTTTAGAAAGGCTTATTCTTTGACAGATGTTTTTAAAGGCCGACTGCAATGCTAGTGGCTGGATTTTATACACCTGTGGCAATGGGACTGAATTAATGTACATTATATATAAATTTCAAACTATACATTGGAAATCTGTACACGACATGGAGGAAGGAGGGAAAAATTACTTTATACTATGCAATCCTTACTTTTTCTGTAGTCTGTTTTACATTTACTGAATTGTCGCTGCTCAGTTAATTTAGGGTGCATTCACACTGCATTTGCAGTATATGTCAGATGCATTCCTGACATATACCTGTAATGGATTTTTCAGCTGCAGTGAGAATCCACTCATTTCCTAAGGGTACTTTCACACTAGCGTTATTCTTCTCCGGTATTGAAATTTGGTAAAGGGTCTCAAAAACGCATCAGTTTTGCAGCATTTTTTTTTCCGGCCAAAACACTGGAACAATGTCGCACTTGCCAGATCCGGCATTAATTTCCATTGAGATGTATTAATGCTGGATCCGGTACCAAGTGTTCCGGAAATTGCTGCGTTGCTGAATCTGGTTTTCCGACCGGGATATGGGAGGAGTTGGTTTCGCAGCTTCCTGTTTGCTTCTTTGCTCCAGCCTGTGAGGGAGACGGCAGCACGCCATTGAAGGTGAGTATAAAGTTGTTTTTTGTGCAACAATAAAAAAATGAAATATAAGCAGCTCTTATGTACTTATACATAGGAGCTGTATGTTATAAGTACGTACGTGATGCTAGGAGTAGTAGTACCTAGGACTACTAGCCTCCCCTATGTACTTATACTACCTGCAGTCCCTATGTACTATTGCATAGGGACTGCAGGTAGTATAAGTACATAGGGGATGCTAGGAGAAGTAGTCCTAGGTACTGCAACTCCTAGCATCCCCTATGTACTTATATTACTTGCAGTCCCTTTGTACTATTGCGTATGGACTGCAGGTAGTATAAGTACATAGGGGATGCTAGGAGTAGTAGTCATAGGTACAAGAATATAACTACTCCTCGTATTAATTTTTTAGAAAAAAAGCAAGTCTGTACGCCTGCCGCCAGACAGCCCGCCTGACAGGCCGCCAGACATCCCGCCAGAAAATAAAAAAGTTCCATAATTGTAAAGTAAGTCATATTTACATGGGTCTGCTTGTCGTGTGTAAAGTTCAAATATTATTATTATTATTTTTAAATAGACATACATGACTAAATGTTTTGGTGCCTCACAACCTGGAATTAACATGGATTGTTTGAGGATTTACATAATTTAATTTACAGAACATGCCCACAACTTTGAAGATGTTTTTTTTTTTATTGTGAAGCAAACAACAAATAGGACAAAATAACTGAAAAAGTCAATGTGCATAACTATTCACCCCCCTAAAGTCAATACTTTGTAGAGCCACCTTTTGCGGCAATCACAGCTCCAAGTCGCTTTGGATAAGTCTCTATGAGCTTGCCACATCTTACCACTGGGATTTTTGCCCATTCCTCCTTGCAAAACTGCTTCAGCTCCTTCAGGTTGGATGGTTTGCGCTTGTGAACAGCAATCTTTAAGTCTGACCACAGATTTTCTATTGGATTGAGATCTGGGCTTTGACTAGGCCATTTCAACACATTTACATGTTTCCCCTTAAACCACTCAAGTGTTGCTTTAGCAGTGTGTTTGGGGTCATTGTCTTGCTGAAGGTGAACCTCCGTTCAAGCCTCAAATCACGCACAGAGTGGTACAGGTTTTTCTGAAGAATATCGCTGTATTTAGCACCATCCATCGTTCTCTCAACCCTGCCCAGTTTCCCAGCCCCGGCTGCTAAAAAACATCCCCACAGCATGATCCTGCCACCACCATGTTTCACTGTGGGGATGATGTTCTTTGGGTGATGTGATGTGTTGGGTTTGCACCAGACATAGCGTTTTCTTTGATGGCCGAAAAGGTCAATTTTAGTCTCATTAGACCAGAACATCTTCCACCATACATTTTGCCTTTTCACACACTCACAACGTGCCTTTTTGTTTTTTTGCTGAAAGTAATGGCTTTCTTCTAGCCACTCAGTCATAAAGCCCAACTCTATGGAGCGTACGGCTTATTGTCGTCCTATGTACAGATACTCCAGTCTCTGCTGTGGAACTCTGCAGCTCCTCCAGGGTTACCTCAGGTCTCTGTGCTTCTTCTCTGATTAATGCCCTCCGTGCCCGGTCCATAAGTTTTGGTGGGCGGCCGTCTCTTGGCAGGTTTGCTGTTGTGCCATCTTCTTTCCATTTGGTTATGATAGATTTGATGGTGCTCCTGGGGATCATCAAAGATTTGGATATTTTTTTATAACCTAACCCTGGTGAATACTTTTGCAAGGCACTGTATCTACTTCAAGTGAGGCCAGGAGCACTCCTCCTCGCCGACGTCTCCAACATGATACGGTATGTCAAGTTGGATTATAGTAAGCCCTACTGTAATATTTTGCCATTATTCTAAATATGTTTTTTTTTTTTTCTCGCAGTCATCGTCTGTAGGAGTTGCATCCCGGCCAAGAAAAAATTGCAGAGGTGGAGTATATATATAAATTACATACATTTTTCATGAACAAAAAACAAATAATTTTAATCATTTGGTCCTGCCAGTCCACGCTTCCTGCAGCGGAGCAGAAATATTCAGCAAAGGAGTCTCTCATCCGGGAAACTGCTACAGTGGTCCTTGGTCCAAAACTTTCAATAGGAGGTACTTGTGTAACACCACACATGCCTTTACTACCTCATCAAAAGTTTCGAGTTGAATGATTTCTAGTTGAGCGCGGTGACATCATCGCTAGTGTTAATAGCGAATATTCTAATCGCTAATTTTTTGCAAATCTTGACACTTCGAGAATTCGTAAATATCTAGAATATAGTGCTATATGTTCGTAATCGCGAATATTCTAGATTTTTTTTCATCAGTACCCATGATCCCTTTACTGCTTCTTGCTTGTGGGCCAGTGAGACGGCTGCAATATCTTTGACTTTAGGATTAGTGTTGATTGCAAAATTTCTTAAGAAAACGCCATTTTGTAAAAAATGCCATTTAGCCACCAGAATGCCGAATGCGCATTCCACCATTCTTCTGGCCCTAGTCAGGCTGTTGTTGAATATGCGTTTGCTCCGATTTAATCCACGGCTGCAATAAGGTTTAATTAGATTGTCACACATCTGAAACACTTTATCACCAACCAACACGAAGGGCATGTGGGGAGCATCAGGACCTGGTAAAGGTTGAGGTGTTGGAAAATCAAATTGTCTATTGCATAGCCTTCGCCCCATGTCAGAATTTTTGAAGATAATGGAATCATTGGTTCGGCCATAAGCCCCAACTTTTAAGCTCTGACAGGTGAGCTTGAGGGAGAACAACGAGGAGGGAACCCACTGGAAGGTAGCAGCCAGAAAACGAGGTACCAAAGGACAATCCAAAAGAGTAGTCAGGCAAAATCCAAGGTTGAAGCAGGAGGTACGGGGTCAGAAGAGGTGGCCAGTCCAAGCCGGTACACAGGAAGTCAGCAGGAAACAGCGAACAAGGCACCTAGGAGGCTTCGTATATATCACCATAAGGTGGAATAACTCAGCACTGAGCCAGGCTCTGGTCAGGTTTTTATAGCTAGGGGGGGGAGAGTCCACCTCCCGGTCTCCGAGGCGACCAGGAGACTTTCTCTCCCGCTGGCCAATGGCAGGTGAAGGTGAGGTGTGTGGGCCGGGAACCTCCCCCAGCAAGGCCCACAGCTAATGTCTAAATGGACGCATGCACGTTGCGCGTGCGTCCCCAGACTGCGCACGCAGCCTGTGTACTGCGTACGCGCACCAATCGCGCGGCCTGCGCAGTAGCTGCTGGGGTGCCCGTGGGTCTGCCAGGCTGAAGGGAGGCCCGTACCACACTCCGTACCATCCGACCCCGGGGAGAGATGATGTCCCCGGCTTCCTGACACCAACATCGATTGCCACAATCGGTACTGGGCATCAGCGATGGCCATTAATATAATTGAAAAATATTTTTTGTAGTTAAAGTACTCATAACCAGTGCCTTGGGGCTTAATAATACGTATATTTTTCCCGTCCACTGCCCCAAGACAGTTAGGAAACTGGCACACCTCCCACAATTTTTCTGAAATTTTAATCCACTGTTGCCTACTTGGATGTGGTATAAATTCTGCATCCAACTGCTTCCCACAAAGCATGGCACATATCCTTAACAATCAAGGAGGAAACTGGATATTCCTAGACGAAACTGATAATGGAGGGACTTCAAAGGTTCTCCTGTTGCCAGAAATCTATGAGAAGAAAATAAAAAAAGAGTGTAAATAAAAATGAGCAAATATCTGTAAGCTATATAATTTGGTTGGCCTTGTTTGGGACCTTAACCCCTTAGGGACACAGCCTTTTTACACCTTAGGACCAGGCCATTTTTTGCAAATCTGACCAGTGTCACTTTAAGTGCTGATAACTTTAAAACGCTTTGACTTATCCAGGCCGTTCTGAGATTGTTTTTTCGTCACATATTGTACTTCATGACACTGGTAAAATGAAGTCAAAAAAATTATTTTTTTTGCACAAAATAATACCGAATTTACCCAAAAATTTCAGAAATTTGCAAATTTCAAAGTTTCAGTTTCTCTACTTCTGTAATACATAGTAATACCCCCAAAAATTGTGATGATTTTACATTCCCCATATGTCTACTTCATGTTTGTAGCATTTTGGGAATGATATTTTATTTTTTGGGGATGTTACAAGGCTTAGAAGTTTAGAAGCAAATTTTGAAAATTTTCTGAAATCTTCAAAATCCCACTTTTTATGGACCAGTTCAGGTTTGAAGTCATATTGTGAGGCTTAGATAATAGAAACCTCCCAAAAATGACCCCATCTAAGAAACTACACCCCTCAAGGTATTCAAAACTGATTTTACATACGTCGTTAACCCTTTAGGTGTTGCACAAGAGTTATTGGCAAATGGGGATGAAATTTGAGAATTTCATTTTTTTGTCTAATTTTCCATTTTAACCCATTTTTTCCACTAACAAAGCAAGGGTTAACAGCCAAACAAGACTGTATCTTTATTGCCCTGACTCTGCCGTTTACAGAAACACCCCATATGTGGCCGTAAACTACTGTACGGCCACACAGCGGGGGCGTAGAGTGAAAGGTACGCCGTATGGTTTTTGGAAGGCAGGTTTTGCTGGACTGGTTTTTTGACACCATGTCCCATTTGAAGCCCCCCTGATGCACCCCTAGAGTAGAAACTCCATAAAAGTGACCCCATCTAAGAAACTACACCCCCTCAAGGTATTCAAAACTGATTTTACATACGTCGTTAACCCTTTAGGTGTTGCACAAGAGTTATTGGCAAATGGGGATGAAATTTGAAAATTTCATTTTTTTGCCTTATTTTCCATTTTAACCCATTTTTTCCACTAACAAAGCAAGGGTTAACAGCCAAACAAGACTGTATCTTTATTGCCCTGACTCTGCCGTTTACAGAAACACCCCATATGTGGCCGTAAACTACTGTACGGCCACACAGCGGGGCGTAGAGTGAAAGGTACGCCGTATGGTTTTTGGAAGGCAGGTTTTGCTGGACTGGTTTTTTGACACCATGTCCCATTTGAAGCCCCCCTGATGCACCCCTAGAGTAGAAACTCCATAAAAGTGACCCCATCTAAGAAACTACACCCCCTCAAGGTATTCAAAACTGATTTTACATACATTTTTAACCCTTTAGGTGTTGCACAAGATTTAATGGAAAATAGAGATACAATTTCCAAATTTCACTTTTTTGCCAGATTTTCCATTTTAATATATTTTTTCCAGTTACAAAGAAAGGGTTAACAGACAAACAAAACTCATTATTCATGGCCCTAATTCTGTAGTTTACAGAAACACCCCATATGTGGTCGTAAACTGCTGTACGGTCACACGGCAGGGCGCAGAAGGAAAGGAATGCCATACGGCTTTTGGAAGGCAGATTTTGCTGGACTGGTTTTTTTGACACCATGTCCCATTTGAAGCCCCCCTGATGCACCCCTAGAGTAGAAACTCTAAAAAAGTGACCCCATTTTAGAAACTACGGGATAGGGTGGCAGTTTTGTTGGTACTAGTTTAGGGTACATATGATTTTTGGTTGCTCTATATTACACTTTTTGTGCGGCAAGGTAACAAGAAATACCTTTTTGGCACAGTTTTTTTTATTTTGTTATTTACAACATTCATCTGACAGGTTAGATCATGTGGTAATTTTATAGAGCAGGTTGTCACGGACGCGGCGATACCTAATATGTATACAATTTTTTTTATTTATGTAAGTTTTACACAATGATTTCATTTTTAAAACAAAAAAAGTTTTAGTGTCTCCATAGTCTAAGAGCCATAGTTGTTTCAGTTTTTGGGCGATTATCTTGAGTAGGGTCTCATTTTTTGCGGGATGAGATGACGGTTTGATTGGCACTATTTTGGGGTGCATATGATTTTTTGATCGCTTTTATTACCTTTTTTTGGGAAGTAAGGTGGGCAAAATTTCTATTTCAGGGGTTAGGTCATGTGATATTTTTATAGAGCCGGTCCATACGGATGCGGCAATACCTAATATGTATACTTTTTTTTAATTTATGTAAGTTTTACACAATGATTTCATTTTCTGAAACCAAAAAAATGATGTTTTAGTGTTTTCATAGTCTAAGAGCCATAGTTTTTTCAGTTTTTGGGGGATGTAGGGTCTCATTTTTTGCGGGATGAGATGACGGTTTGATTGTTACAATTTTGGCGTACATGCGACTTTTTTGATCACTTTTATTACCTTTTTTTGGGAAGTAAGGTGGGCAAAATTTCTATTTCATCATAGTCTTTAATTTTTTATTTTTATGGCGTTCACCGTTCGGGTAAAGTAACATGACCGTTTTATAGATCAGGTCGTTACGGACGCGGCGATACCAAACATGTGTAGGGAATTTAATTTTTTTCATTTTTAATCAGTGATAAATGTGTTTTTTGATTTTTACTTTTTTTTCACTTTTTTTCACTTTTTTTTTTACCCAGACCCACTTGGTTCTTGAAGATCCAGTGGGTCTGATGTCTGTATAATACAGTACTGTACTCTATATAGGGTACTGCACTGTATTTTACTTACACTGAACAGATCTATGCTTTCAGCACAGATCTGTTCAGCACCATGGACAGCAGGACGCCTGAGCAGGCGTCCTGTTGCCATGGGAACCTTCCCCGTCTGCCACAACTTCACAGACGGGGAAGGGTGAGGACTGGGGTGTCGGGGGGCTGTCTGGGGGCTCTCTCCCTCTCCCATCGGGGGGCTGCAAAGGCACAGCAGCCCCCCGATCGGAGAGGGAGGGAGCTCCCTGCGCTGTTAACCTTTTCCATACAGCGGTCCGTACGGACCGCTGTATGGAAAGGGTTAAACGGCTGACATCGCATCAACTATGTCAGCCGTTTATACCAGGGTGCCAGCAATGTGCTGGCACCCTGGTATACCCACTAGAAACCAACGATTATTCAAGGGGAGGCGGGCGGGGGATAGCGATCCCGCCTGCCGCATCGCCCGCCTCCCGCACCGCCCGCAACCCTCCCCCTGCACCACCCACCCACTAAATATCATTCAGGGGTGCAGGGGGAGGAAGAACATATATATTCTGGGCATTGTAAAGTTTCTGATCCCCGCGGTCAGGGACCGCGGGGATCAGAAACGGCAAAAAGCACATCAAACCGCAGGTCTGAATTGACCTGCGATTTGTTGCGATCGCCGACATGGGGGGGTCACGGGACCCCCCCCGCCGCGCATTTAGCCTAGGTGCCTGCTCAATGATTTGTGCAGGCACCTTGTTCCGATCACTGCCAGCCGGGCGGCAGTGATCGGAACAACACATGACGTACCGGTACGTCATGTGTCCTTAAGTACCAGGGCATCATGACGTACCGGTACGTCATGTGTCCTGAAGAGGTTAAACTGGCCATACCACCGTTAAATGCTCAAATGCTTTCCTTTGTTCTGTGGTCATTCTCACAGGGCAAAGGATATTTTTAGGAAATCCAGTGATAGAATGGGCTCTCCATGGAGAACGATAGGTGTATGTTTTTGGCTAGCATTGCTCACAGTGAAGTCAACGTCTCTAATGGTCGAAATAGGGGTAAAGCCTGACCATAGGAGCCGGTGAAGTCACAGTCAACAATACTAATGGAGAGCCTCCAAAGCCCTAGGCCTGCCCAATCAAGAGATGCGCTGGGTAGAGTACAGTATCAAATATAGAAAATATGTCTGGATTCAGCTTTGAACCCGAAAAAGTGACGTTAAAAAATTATGCAAAAATAGCAGTTACTAGCAAAATATAAAAATGTAATAATTAATAATTACCTTATGGTAAGCATTAACCGTTCTGCAGGTGAAATACTTTGATGGAAAATGGTGTCCTGTCTTTCGAAGCGATGAAACACCCTTTGTAGCAGATCGTCAAAACTGGAGACGCTCATCGTAGGTAGTTAAGAAACTTGTCCGAATGATTCTGCAGTTCGGGAAACAGACCTTCAAATGCTCCCCTTCTCATTCTGTCGGAAGTGATCGGATGCTCCCAATAGCGATGGCGCTGTCTGGCTCGAAGACGTGTATAGCCACTGTACAATTTGCATCTGAAATTGGTTCTTTAGATCTTTGAAAATTTTTAATACTGGATCCCTTATACCGTTTGAAACCAGAAGATATCCGTTTGCACGCGGTTTGACGGAACTGCCTGCCGGATTCTAACAACGCTAGCGTGAAAGTAGCCTAACTTGATAGTTACAGTATAATGTTCATATTACTGTTACATTGTTACAGCTAGGTGGAACTCCTTATGCACTTTCAAAAGTTTTACAATTTCACACACCACATGAAACTTATGTATACTCTAACTCACAAAAAGTTAGGGATATTTGGCTTGTGGGTGAAATTTTAGGATGAACCTAAAACAGACTATAACCTTTACGCATGAAATTTATGTGACCTTCTCTAAACTTTTGAATGCAGATGTCCACCTATTCAATGTTTCTGTACTTTTTTCACAACTTGCTGCTCTCTAACAAGGAGCTTAACCTCAAAATTCAGGTGTTTGATCCATAAATTGCCCAATAAATGTCATGGTTCAATTAGAATTGGTATTTAAACAGTCCTCCTCATCATGCTGTTCACATTTTGACATCATGAGACCAAGACGACACCTAGCAACTGGGGTACCTCAAATGGAGTGGCCTCTACTTTCTCCAGACCTGAATTTACATAAATTTCACCCAAAAGCCAAATATCCCTAACTTTTTGTGAGTAGTGAATCTATCTTATTATAATTATATACAAGGCTGAAAAAGACGAAGATCCATCAAGTTCAACCTGGTGTTAATGGTGCCTGTGTAATGTGGATACATACATACAACTATCAGCCAATATAGCCTCAAGTATACTTCCAGTCTGCCAAAAGCCTAGCGCCGTGGATCAGTCACTCCATTGTAATTGAGGGTTACAGCCACTGATACAACTCCTTTTAAGGATGAGATCCAGTCTGTTTAAGATTTTCCCAGGTATTAAGCCAGTTCCACAACCTACGGCGGTGAATTCAGGAAATTCTTCTTTCCTGTGTTCCCTTTATTTCACATGGAGATAATGAGCCATAAAAAGTCTTTAAACTTCAAACTGCATAAATTGAGCAAAGAAAGAGATTAAACGTGTGAATTAAAAGGTCATTTAATGGGTTTAAATATTTCCCTACTCATATATAAGGACTCAGAATACAGACCTCTCTATACAACCTGAATCATTTTTAACACCACTTAGAAGGTCATAAAAGTGACCTTTAGTAGGGCAATATCAATACAATGACATTTAGGGTTATGTATCATTAGAGTCTTGATGATCGCATTTGAATATAGATGGTCAAAATAGCATTGCAATGCTTTATTCACAGTAGCAGAAGATCAGCCATTGTACTACAATGGATTACTTGTATAATGGATCCAAATGGTGAAGCTCTGTCAATGTTTTCAGGGATGTAACTATAAACCATAGGGCCCCATATTAAAATAAGATGGGGCCCTCAACACCTCATGTAAGAAAATTAAAACAGCAGCATAAATAGAAATAATGAAAGGTATGTACAATAGCGCCACACAAAAAAGAAAACCATCCATTAATCTATTATTTTGATGGCAAGAATAGGTTCACATTCACATTCTTGCTGAACAAAGTGATGGACACTTGATGGAGGTTTAGGCTATGTCAAGTTTCTGTCAGGAGCCTCCGTCACAGAGTTTGTCAAATATAGCGGAGATAAAAGTCCCATATGCAGGATTTTTTTCTCCCCCCAAAAATGTTCTTCCAAACAGATCAATGGGATCTGTTAGTTTCTGTTCATGTCAGTTATGTGCTGGCACTTACATTATTTCTGTTCTTTGCTCCAATAGCGGATCAGAAGAATGAAAAATTATAGCACTGATGTGAATGTGCAACGTGCCGTCTCTGCCCAGGGCCCCTCTATCGCGTCCCAGGTTTAGTAGGAATGCCAAGTGGTGTAGTGCAGCCTAAATGTCTCTTCATCTGTGTCACGGTGTTCTTACCTGGATACCGGTGGACCCTAGGGTTTGGCTCCGAAGCAATAAAAAGGGGGAATAATTAAAGGATTTGAAAGAATAACTTGAGTCCAGACCTTGAGATGAAGTTCAATGACAGCTTTACTTGAATAAACGTTTCTTTAAACAGTTTTCAGGCTTTGTCTTGGTTCCAGCAGGCTTTAGCATGAACTGGTAGGCAAACTCAACTCTGCTTTATCGCTTTCTCTCTGCTGTGCTGACAAGCTAGCTTAGTAACTTTGATTCCTTCTTTATGCTGCACTCCACTCTTTAGTCTGACTTAGTTTCAGGAATAGGTTAGTGTCCTGTCAGCTCCAACATGGAGTCTGAACCAGAATAAACTAGAATTGCCACCCCTCCTTCTGGTAGCAAGCAGGACTGGCCCACTTCTGCCCAAAGGCGGGAGAATGGAATGGTGAGTTCCATTCTGTCTAAGGGTACTTTCACACTAGCGTAGCAAATGCCAATCTTCGATAAATAGGCCCAAACATATTTTTTTTAAATTGCCACTGCAGTTGTTCAAGCCAGAGGCTGAAGTGGATCCACCAGGAGGAAGTATGAGTCCTTCCTTTATATTTCCCATTCCTCTTGAATCTACTTCTGTCTTTGGCTCAGACGTCCCCCCCCCCCCCCAAAAAAAAAATGCTGTGTGTGTAACCACTGTCAGGGCTTAGAAAAACTGTATGTGTAAGCACAGGTTGGCATACTGTATAGCATCTGCTCGGTCCTACGTCTCCTGTTAAAAAAAACTTTCAGGAATTTTGGAATCTATGATAAAAAGGGTATAAGCTGCTGATAAAGAAAGTACAAACTGTTCTCTTTGGGTTTGGTACAAAGCCTAATACATTATATGAACTATGATGGCTGTTATGTGAAATGTAAAACTGAGACTGAGCAGTAACCCACAACACTCATTATTAATTGCAAATCTGATAATAACCTATAGTATGGACAATATAATTGTCTTCTTAGGGCCAGTTCACACGATTCATTTTGAGATACGTGCTTAAAAAATCAACGCGGAATACACGTGTCTTTTTTCAGTCTGAAAAAAAGCGTTCACTTCAATACAGAGCTGAATTTTTAGCTTGAGGTTTCTGATGCAGATTTGAAGCAGATCTGCACAAAAAATAAATGCATGGACTTTGATGGAGCGGTTTTATTTCAATGGGAGATTCAGCACTCACTCTGTCCCAAGAAAGGACATGAATCTTTTTTTGCACGCTTTTTTTTCACAAGTGTAAAAGGGAAGCAACTGCTGCTTCCTATTGAAATGAATGGCAGGCTGTTTTGAGGCGTTATTGGAGCTGATTTGAAGCTGATTTTGAGGCAGAAACGCTGCAAAATCAGTGCCAATAAACTCTGTATGAACTCGGTACAGTAAAGGCTACATTCACACTCGCGTTTGGTGCGGATCCGTCATGGATCTGCACAGACGGATCCGTTCAGATAATACAACCGTCTGAATCCGTTCAGAACGGATCCGTTTGTATTATCTTTAACATAGCCAAGACGGATCTGTCTTGAACACCATTGAAAGTCAATAGAGGACGCATCAGTTTTCTATTGTGCCATATTGTGCCGTTTGGCTCAGTTTCATCAGACTGACACCAAAACGCTGCAAGCAGTGGTGTCCGCCTCCAGAGCAGAATGGAGACTGAAGGTAGCCAAACTGATGTATTCTGAGCGGATCCGATGGACTAACACGCTCAATTGCTTCCTGCTCCCCTCCAATCAGTGCCAGTATAGGGATCTTATAGAGAAGCGGTCAAGACACCTTTCATTCATTCATCCCTATATCTAAATTCATACAAATATATAGTCATATCTCTCTCTAGACAGTGGAGGAGATTGCATACCATACAGTATGTATCTCTGTGGCTACATATGAAGGGCTATTTTGTATGCAAAGGATGAAGGTGTTAAGCCTCATTCACACATCAGTGTTTGGTCAGTGATTTCCATCAGTGATTGTAAGCCAAAATCAGGAGTGGAGGCTACACAGACATAAGGTATTATGGAAAGATCTGCAGCTGTTCTGTGTTTAGAGCCGCACCTTGTTTTGGCTCAAAATCACTGATAGAAATCACTGACCAAACACTGACTGTGTGAATAAGGCCTTACACAAGCTAATTGCAATGGATCCTGGGAGATGCAGGTGCTTGAATGTCTCATGTATGCTGCTGCGCACCCACAGAATATAAAGAAAGTCCTGCACATAAGTGAGCAAAAAAAGAGTTTTACATTCAAAGGATAACCCCTTTTAGGAGACCAGCTGTGTATAGAGACAGTGGCAATATTCTATGGGAAAATAATATGCAAAAAGGTACCTGCCAGAGAAAGAGAGCAGTGCGTCTCCTTCTGGCCGAGGCTCCTTATGAGTCAGTGTTTGACCTTTTACCTTTACCTTTTCACTGAGAAACTGGACAATCCCTGTGTTCCTACTTTAGGTAAGTACTTGCCTAAAAGATGCCACACCGCCTCTCCAGTTCTCCTTTTTCTTGTGACACATTGTACTTCATGATAGTCATAAACTTGAGTCAACATACAGTACAGACCAAAAGTTTGGACACACCTTCTCATTCAAAGAGTTTTCTTTATTTTCATGACTATGAAAATTGTAGATTCACACTGAAGGCATCAAAACTATGAATTAACACATGTGGAATTATATACATAACAAAAAAGTGGGAAACAACTGAAAATATGTCATATTCTAGGTTCTTCAAGGTAGCCACCTTTTGCTTTGATTACTGCTTTACACACTCTTGGCATTCTCTTGATGAGCTTCAAGAGGTAGTCACATGAAATGGTTTTCACTTCACAAGTGTGCCCTGTCAGGTTTAATAAGTAGGATTTCTTGCCTTATAAATGGGGTTGGGACCATCAGTTTGCTTGTGGAGAAGTCAGGTGGATACACAGCTGATAGTCCTACTGAATAGACTGTTAGAATTTGTATTATGGCAAGAAAAAAGCAGCTAAGTAAAGAAAAACGAGTGGCCATCATTACTTTAAGAAATGAAGGTCAGTCAGTCCGAAAAATTGGGAAAACTTTGAAAGTGTCCCCAAGTGCAGTCACTTAAACCATCAAGCACTACAAAGAAACTGGCACACATGCGGACCACCCCAGGAAAGGAAGACCAAGAGTCACCTCTGCTGCGGAGGATAAGTTCACCCGAGTCACCAGCCTCAGAAATCGCAGGTTACCAGCAGCTCAGATTAGAAACCAGGTCATTGCCACACAGAGTTCTAGCAGCAGACACATCTCTAGAACAACTGTTAAGAGGAGACTGCGTGAATCAGGCCTTCATGGTAAAATATCTGCTAGGAAACCACTGCTAAGGACAGGCAACAAGCAGAAGAGACTTGTTTGGGCTAAAGAACACAAGGAATGGACATTAGAGCAGTGGAAATCTGTGCTTTGGTCTGATGAGTCCAAATTTGAGATCTTTGGTTCCAACCACCGTGTCTTTGTGCGACGCAGAAAAGGTGAACGGATGGACTCTACATGCCTGGTTCCCACCGTGAAGCATGTAGGAGGAGGTGTGATGGTGTGGGGGTGCTTTGCTGGTGACACTGTTGGGGATTTATTCAAAATTGAAGGCATACTGAACCAGCATGGCTACCACAGCATCTTGCAGCAGCATGCTATTCCATCCGGTTTGCGTTTAGTTGGACCATCATTTATTTTTCAACAGGACAATGACCCCAAACACACCTCCAGGCTGTGTAAGGGCTATTTGACCATGAAGGAGAGTGATGGGGTGCTGCGCCAGATGACCTGGCCTCCATAGTCACCGGACCTGAACCCAATCAAGATGGTTTGGGGTGTGCTGGACCGCAGAGTGAAGGCAAAAGGGCCAACAAGTGCTAAGCATCTCTAGGAACTCCTTCAAGTCTGTTGGAAGATCATTTCAGGTGACTACCTCTTGAAGCTCATCAAGAGAATGCCAAGAGTGTGCAAAGCAGTAATCAAAGCAAAAGGTGGCTACTTTGAAGAACCTAGAATATGACATATTTTCAGTTGTTTCACACTTTTTTGATATATATAAGTATATAATTCCACATGTGTTAATTCATAGTTTTGATGCCTTCAGTGTGAATCTACAATTTTCATAGTCATGAAAATAAAGAAAACTCTTTGAATGAGAAGGTGTGTCCAAACTTTTGGTCTGTACTGTATTTCACCTTTATTTATGAAAAAATCCCAAATTTTACCAAAAAGTTTGAAAAATTAGCAATTTTCAAAATTTCAATTTCTCTGCTCTTAAAACAGAAAGTGATAACTCATAAAATATTTGTTACTTAACATTCCCCACATGTCTACTTTATGTTGGCATCATTTTGGAAATGCCATTTTATTTTTTTAGGACGTTAGAAGGCTTAGAATTTTAGAAGCAATTCTTAAAATTTTTAAGAAAATTTCCAAAACCCACTTTTTAAGGACCAGTTCAGTTCTGAAGTCACTTTGTGGGGCTAAAATAGTAGAACCCCCCCATAAATGACCCCAAAATTGATTTTACTAACTTTGTTAAACCTTAAGAATTTAGCTTTAAGAATTAAAGGAAAATGGAGATGAAATTTCACTTTTTGGCAGATTTTCCATTTTAATCCATTTTTTTCTTTAACACATCAAGGGTTAACAGCCAAACAAAACTCAATATTTATTACCCTGATTCTGTGGTTTACAGAAACACCCCACATGTGGTCGTAAACTGATGTAAGGGCACACGGCAGCAGGGCGCAGAAGAAAAGGAACGCCGTATGGTTTTGGAAGGCAGATTTTGCTGGACTGGTTTTTAGATGCCATGTCCCATTTGAAACCCCCAGATGCACCTTACAGTAAAAACTCCCCAAAAGTGACCCCATTTTAGGAACTAGGGGATAAGGTGCCAGTTTTATTGGTACTATTTTGGGGTACATATGATTTTTATTTGTTCTATATTACGTATTTTGTGAGGCAAGGTAACCACCGTTTTTATTTTTTATTTTTTACAAAATTCATCTGACAGGGTAGATCATGTGCTATTTTAATAGAGCAGGTTGTTACGGGCGCAATAATATCTATTATGTCTACTAAATAGTCTACACACCTCTGTTAAAATGTCAGGTTTATGTGATGTAAAAAAATTAGACAAAGATAAATCATTTTAGAACTTTTTCCACCTTTAATGTCACCTATAAACTATACCACTCAATTGAAAAACAAACTGAAATCTTTTAAGTGGAGGGAAGGAAAAAATAATAATAATGTGGTTGCATATGTTCTGAAAGGATTTATCTTTGTCTCATTTTTTTTACATCACAGAAACCTGACATTTTAACAGGTGTGTGTAGACTTTTTATATCCACTGTATGTGTCATCCACAGATGCCCCCCATAGCACTGTCATCCACAGATCCCCATAACAGTGCCATACACAGATCCTCCATAAAAGTGCGTATCCACAGATGCCCCCATAACAGTGCCATCTACAGATCCCCCATAATAGTGTCTTTCACAGACCACCATTAGTTCAAATCCCACCAAAAGCACACCTCTTATTTTCCTCCTTAAAAATCGAAAAATATGGTATGTTTTTGTGTCTCCATTTTCTGAACACCATATTTTTTTTATTTCTATGCCGATCGTCTTGTGCAGGGGCTTATTTTTTGCAGGAAGAGTTGACATTTTTATTGGTACCATTTTTGGGTACATATGATTTTTTGATAATTTATTATTACACCTTATGGGGCAATGTGACCACAAAATGGTTTGTTTTAGCATAGTTTTTATTTATTTATTTTTATAAATTATTATATTCACCTGAGGGGTTAGGTCATGTGAAATTTTTGTAGAGCAGATCGTTACAGATGTGGCAATGCCTAATATGTATACTTTTTCTTATTTATTTAAGTTTTACACAATAATAGAATTTTTGAAACAACAAAAAATGATGTTTTAGTGTCTCCATAGTCTGAGAGCTATAGCTTTTTTATTTTTTGACCAATTGTCTTAGGTTAGGTAGGATCTCATTTTTTGCGGGATGAGGTGACAGTTTGATTGGTACTATTTTGGGGGGCATACGCCTTTTTGATCTCTTGGTGTTGCACTTTATGTGATGTTAGGTGACCCCCAAATTTTTTTGGGGCACTGTTTTTGTTTTTATAGTGTTCACCTAAGGGGTTAGGTCATGTGATATTTCTGTAGAGCAGGTTGTTACGGACGCGGCAATACCTAATATGTCTACTTTTTTATTTATTTAAGTTTTACACAATAATAGCATTTCAGAGAAAACTGTTTTTGTGTCTCCATTTACTGAAGGCCATATTTTTTTCATTTTTAGGGCGATTGTCTCATGTAGGGGCTCTTTTTTTTCAGGTTGAGGTGACAACTTTTTTGATCTCTTTTAATAAGTTTTTTTGGGAAGTGAGGTGGGATTTTTTTTTTTACCCATACCCACTTGGTTCTTAACAATCCAGTGGGCCTGGTGGTTTACAATACGCTGCAGTACACACTATAGAGTACTGAATTGCATTGTCACTCACAGTAAGCCTGATCAGGCTCCTGCCTTTAGATGGAGCCTGATCAGCTATACCATGGCAAGCTGGCAATCTCCCTCCATCTCTTAACCCCTTCCATACAGCGGTCCCTATGGACTGCAGCGTGGAAGGGGTTAAACGGCTGACATCAGTGCCAGCACCGATGTCGGTTGTTTCAAGCAGAGTGTCAGCTGTATATGCTGACACTCTGCTAATGGCCTCGGCCATCCTGAAAATGGGGAAAGGAAGGGGGGGGGGCGCCCGCCTGCCCGCTCAGCCATACTGAAATTGTTGGAGGGGGGCACATCAGGACCTGCGGCTGTGGGGATCAGAAACTTTCAGCTTAGGATCGCGTGATTGGCTAGTCTGTACAGACTAGCCAATCACAGCGATCACTGGCCCGGGACCGCCCTCATTGGGCCTGGGCCGGTTAGTTGAGATCCCTGGCTGTGTGTAACAGCCGGGGTCTCAGTGCTGTCACCATATCTGCAGACATAGTGACAATTTGAAGCCATGACGTGTATACTCATCATGGAGCGAAGCACCAAGTAACAGTGCTCCATGGTGAGTATACACGTCAAATAGCACAAAGGGGTTAATGCCATGTATGCTGGTTGCCAGGGGCGATGTGTACTTTTGGAAGCCTGTGCGTTTACTGCTCCTTGTATGCTTGTTCCTTTCCCTGTCTGGTTCTTGTGGGGTTAAGGTCTTGGTCTGGATGTTGCTCTAGGTGCTTTTTTATCCTGTTGCTGTAAGCAAGGGTGTCAGTTGTTCTCCAGCCTTGTTGGTGCTGGAGCTATGCACCTTACCTGGGTTTCCTTCTGCACAGTCTTTGTGGCCACATAGTAAGACATCATGATTACCTGGTCTTCCTGCCTTTCCTGGTTCTATGTCCGATGTGGGTTCTATGTTCCGGGTTGGTGTTTGGTCTGTGACTCCTATGAGTCATCTTGCATTGAGTCCAGACATTTTTATGTATGTGTCATGTCTAGTTGGCTGTTCAGTGTTTGGTCTGTTACTGCCTTGTATCATCCTGCATGGAGTCTAGACATTCCCCTGTCTGTGCCTTTGCTGAGAGAGCTCCTGGGTTCTCGGGAGGGAGAACAGCAAGTCCGTGAGCAGGTCGGCCTGAGACCAGCATGCATCCTTTCGGCATGGGGGTTCAGGCAGTTACTGGTGTGCTGGTTTCAGTGTATGTTTTCTGTACTGTGTCCCGTGCGGTGTTCGGGTTCCAGTACATGTGCCGGGGTTCCAGTTGTTGTTGTGTGGACTGCTGGTGTTTCTTTCAGCAGTCTCGGCAGGTAAGTGGCCAAGTGCACCAGGACCATCCTGGAGGTGCAACCAGTGAGCCTCAGCTAAGTTCATCCCTACCATCTGCAGCTCTGTGAAGAAGGGGGCTCCCTTGGTTTCTGCTCTCTGGGTTTGACCCCAAGCCAAACCGGTACACTTGGTCCAGTGGTATTTTTTGCCACTGGTTCATTATCTGCTGATCCAGTTTCCTACTCACTGTTATGTCTCTGGTGTATATATACTTTGGTGTATGCTTCAATGTGAGATGTTCTAGGGGTCAGTTGGACCCTCGCTAGAACATGACACCCAGTTTATCTGGTTTCCTCCTAAAAAAAAACAGATAACCGCTTTACCAAGCCTATGAAAATAACAAGGGGAAACAGTTAAGCTATATACAGTATCTATCCACAGGTAGCTGTTTCAAGAACAGGGATTGTCTCATCTCAGACACTGGTGGGATATTACTAGGATATTGCATCAATGTCAGATAGGTGCGGGTCCCACCTCTGGGACCCGCTTCTATCTCCAGAACAGACCTCACAAAGTGAAGGAGAAAGCACCAGTAAGCGTTGTCACCCTCCATTCACTTCTAAAAGAGACCCAAAAATAGCCGAGCACTGGCTTGGCTATTTTCGGCAGTCCCATAGAGTTGGGACTTTTCACCACTTCTATGCGAGTTTTAAAAGTAGCCAAGTTTGCTTGGCTATTATCGGAACTCCCATAGAAGTGAATGGAGAACATGCCAGGCTTTTGGGAACCTCGTTCTGGAACTAGAAGTGGGTCCCAGAGACAGACTCCTTTTAAGGAAAATATTATTCATGGAAAACACCTTTAATTGCATTGAAAGTTGTATTTATACTTCCTTTTTGGTATAGTTTTTGATTTTTTTGTTTTTTAAATTACAGCAAAAATATTTTTTGCTGTAAGTTTTATGGGCACATCAAAGATTGCACCGCAGCTAGCCCATTGGCTTGCAACCTAAACCTTAGCTTGGTTAAGAAAAATAATTTTTCAGACGTTGAAGCAAGAGTTATGAAAACTGTTGCAAATGAAAAGTGGTCCACTGCAAACAATCGGGTTCCTTCTTTTAATTTCAAAGCACCTTTGAAAGACGTGAGCTGAAATATGCTGTCAGTGAATGCTCCACTTTATGTGCACCAGTTTTTAAGAATGTCCCTCAAAGCCTTTAATTTGTGCAAAGAAATCCTGCTTCAAAACCAGGCAGAGGTTTAGGCAGCATGCACCAAAATATTTTGCCGTGATTTAAAAAAAGAAATATAGATATAGAAGAAAAAAAACATCAAAAACTGCATCATAACTATCTGTATCTATGTAGATGTCAAAAATCAAAAACTGCATCAAAAATATCAGATAAAAATAAAAGTGCACCAAAAAGTACATATCATGCAAGGCAATTTCACAAAATTAGAAGGAAATGAATGTCAGCAAAATGCCTCTCCTCCATTTCTTTTTCTATTGACAAGGTGCAACTCATATTAAAGGGTAACTGTCATGTTTTTATAAAAAAAAAATCTATTTTAGCATATGTTACTGCTTGCAGCAGCATTATGCATAAAGCAATCTTTAGTTTCTTCACATATCGTTTTTCTTGAGTATTTTCCCTTAGTTACAGCTGTCTAAACATTTACAATATGAAGACCTTCTAAGATGGCTCCTCTGCCAGTTCTCTGAGGCCAAAACTGCTTTCCCTCACTTCCCATACACACTTGCTGTAGCCAGCAGCTCCCTGCTAGCCAATCAGATTGGATTACTGAGAGACACGCCTCCTCACTCTGAAGTCTAATGCAGGCATGCAGTGTGAAGGACCGCCCCTCCGTCTTCCTGTCTTTTTAGCCAGAGACAGACAAGCCCTAGCAACTGTCTTTTAAGGGAGCAGTGGAAAGGGACAGAGGACATTAATGAAAGCTGTTATTATAAGGTAATTACAGATCTTTTGACAATCATTAACAGACTAACTCAGGTATACATGCCCAGCTCTAATAAACTAGCAAATAAAATAAATAAAAATGACAGTTACACTTGAAATCAAGAAGATAATTTAATAATTTATCTAAAGTAAAAAATTGTTGCAAGAATTAACTTAAAGGGGTTGTCCCACCCAAAAAAATTCTACATCTTTCAAACCAGCACATGGACCTGAAAACTTTTGTAATTCCATATAATTAAAAATGTGGTATACTATTGAGTTAAATACTGAAATGTATCTGTATAGCGCCACCTTCTGTTTGTCCTTTTTCTAAATGCTCTGTCTTGCTCATTGAGGTTGAAATACATGCTCAGTTCTGTCCTTCAATTGTCACTAGCTACAGCAGAAAAGAAATACCCCCTCAAAGTGCACACCCACAGAGCTGTCAGCTTGAAATGAATGTGAGGTACAGGGCTGTTTCTAACAGAGACTGTTATGTACTATATGATATCTGATTTTTTTTTTTTTTTTTTTTTTTTTACAGTACTCATGGGATAACCCTTTTAACTACATAGAGAATGTTGTTATTAACAAGATTCAGAATAGCTAGACTGGTTTCTCCATTCACCAAAGAGTCTAATATATTGTATATTATTCAGGAAAATTACAGGAAATACTGCTAAAATATTAACAAATCATTTATTTTTAATGAGAACATTTGCATTTTCATTTTTCACTCATTTGGTTTAACTTTAGTCACCTTTCCTTTTTGTTCCCATGACAGAATTGACTTTGAGTTCCATCTTGTGACCTCCAAAAACCCAGATGTGTGACCCAACGATCATAAATCATTTCAATAAAAAAATGCATTGGGACTATCTGACAGGAAATGTGAAATATCAATCACCATGCTCTTTTGAAGATAACTAAATTATACAGAAAAAAGTACACTTGGCAGGTAATCAGAAAGGTAACCTTTTCCAGTTCTCCCAGTAGTTATTCTTTGAAAGTTGAAATGTAAATAGGTGAAAATAAGATACGTCTGTATAATGTGCACCTGTAAGGGTCCATTCACACGCCCGTGTGTGATTTGCGGACGCACGGATCCCTGGATCCACAAAACACGGACATCGGCGATGTGCGTTCCCCATTTTGCGGACTGCACATCGCCGACACCTAATAGAAAATGCCTATTCTTGTCCGCAATTACGGACAAGAATAGGACTTGTTCTATTTTTTGGGGGAACAGAATTGCGGACCCGGAAGTGCGGGTCCGCAATTCTGGATCTGGGCAGCACATCGTGCTGCCCCATAGAAGTGAATGGGTCCGCAATTCTGTTCCGCAAAATGTGGAACGAAATTGCGGACGTGTGAATGGACCCTAATGGAGGATCCACTGAAAAAAATATGGTTGTTGGGTTGAAGACCAAATGCAAAGAGGAACCATCTTGACTCAAAGGGAGCCACTTCCACAAGGTGGCATTGGTGAGATGGTTCTTTTTCCTTGGAAGATACCTCTTTGCATATTTTTTTCCCATGGAGAATTGCCTGTAAGTCTCCATACAGGGCTGGTCTGTTTAAGGAGAGCCAGTATTCTACCTAAGCTAAAGACCCATGATACTTTTTGTGGAACATACAAATATTTAAGAAAAAAATGAATGGGGCTTCTGTTGTGGAAATTTTATTAGGATGTGTATTTAATATATTGTGTATTGTCATCATGTCTCTCAGTGTCAGGGTAAACCATTGGAGTGGATATCTTCCTGAGTATGTCCTGTCATGTGCTAAGCACTGGGCTGTGGGCCGGGGAGACTGATGTGTTCAGCAGAGCAGTGTTTTGTTGGCTCATGTATGGACGCCGGCTAGGGCCCCTGCGCAAGACGCAGATTTATTGGCTTGGCGTGGATGCATTTGTTAAGAGAACAATATATGAAAGGAACGTGCGTTTGTTGTCTCTAGTGCGCCTGATCAGCCGCTGGAGATAATGACGTTGTCCCGTAAATAAACATGCATGAAGATCATAGTAATTTTATCTGGCATTAATCACTGAGCAAGGCTGGATAAAATTAGCTCCAGTGGTAATGGTAGGTTATAGTATACATGTGTTTGTTAGCTAGCTAGGTTATTCTAAATGATGGTGTCTTGTCTTCCTATGTCATCACTTCCTGTATGTCATCACTTCCTGTATCCTTGTCTTGGGCCAGCCCCTTTTACACCTTTTGTTAGTAAATAAAAGACACAGACTGAGCAGGGAGGAGAGGAGTGCTCAGCAAGAATTCAATCAATATGGTAACACGTGGGTCTGTCTCTGACTACGGCTGAGGGAAAAGGGATTTACCTTTTTCCTTACACAAACTTTGATGCGAGCTGATTACAACTATTAATATTTCTAAGACACTTCAGAGTTGTGCCAAGCTCATCTACTTTACCTGTTATTTTTCTAATTTTCAGATAAGGCATTGTTTAAAGGGATTTTTTTTTCTGGATTTTCTTATTGATGACCTCTCAGGATAAGCCATCAATATGAGATCGGCGGGGGTCTGACTTTCAGCACCCCTGCTGATCAGCTGTTTGATGAGGCTACAGAGCTCAGCCAGTTCTTAGGCCTCTTCCTAGGCCAGTGACAATCACGTTTATAGGTCACATGTACTAGGCACAGCTCAGTCCCATTCAAGTGAAAGGAGCTGAGCTGCAATACCAAGCACAAGTCCAGAGAATAGCCGGCACTTGGACCCAGGACGCACCCGCACGGGAAGGACACAAGACCACAGTGTGAGTAAAGCAAATCCCAGCGAGTGCTTGTAATAATCTTCAAGGCTTTATTACTTTATTTCCAATAATAGATAAAACATGGACCCGTTTCAGCTTGTCCAGCTTTCATCAGCATAAACATAAGAAATAAATCTACATCCTTATATAGCGGTTCCATTCACATGTTCAGTGACCTCAGACGCCCATCTAGGGGCGGTAAATCACATGATCTCAATAGTAACCTCATGTCAATTCCTAGTTACAAAATAACAATTAACTCCATCCATAATAAATAATAATAAACAAAAGCTTAGCTTGTTGCAGCTCATATTTCATCTTTGATTCGCTATCTGCAAGACAAGTGAAAAGACATAAAAATCTATGTATATCGCAGCCTACATCCTCATCACCTCATATTTTCTATTAAGCCCCTTAGGGTGTAGCGTACTTAGGGTGTGTATCCAATATGCCTTTCTCCGCAATAACTGAGATTTAATATCCCCACCTTTCCTATGTCGTTTCACTTGTTCTAATACCTGAAACCTTAGTTGGGAGATTGAGCGATGAAACTTGTTGAAATGTGAAGGTGGATAGAGTGAATTGTTATTTTGTAACTAGGAAATGACGTGTGGTTACTATTGAGATCATGTGATTTACCGCCCCTAGATGGGCGTCTGACGTCACTGAACATGTGAATGGAACTGCTATATAAGGATGTAGATGTACAGGGTGGGCCATTTATATGGATACACCTTAATAAAATGGGAATGGTTGGTAATATTAACTTCCTGTTTGTGGCACATTAGTATATGTGAGGGGGGAAACTTTTCAAGATGGGTGGTGACCATGGTGGCCATTTTGAAGTCAGCCATTTTGAATCCAACTTTTGTTTTTTCAATAGGAAGAGGGTCATCTGACACATCAAACGTATTAGACTTTTATCTTTGGGGTCATCTGAAGGCAATTGTCTATGCTGTGAAGATACGAGATGTGCAGCACCTGAAACTACGGATACTGGAAGCCTGTGCTAGCATTTCTCCTGCAGTGTTGCTATAAGTGTGTGAAGAGTGGGAGAAGAGGGTTGCATTGACAATCCAACACAATGGGCAGCACATTGAACACATTTTATAAGTGGTCATAAACTTGTATAACTCATGAAAGAATAAAGTTACGTTAAAACCAGGCACATCATTGTTTTTCTTGTGAAATTCCCAATAAGTTTGATGTGTCACATGACCCTCTTCCTATTGAAAAAACAAAAGTTGGATTCAAAATGGCCAACTTCAAAATGGCCGCCATGGTCACCACCCATCTTGAAAAGTTTCCCCCCTCACATATACTAAAGTGCCACAAACAGGAAGTTAATATAACCAACCATTCCCATTTTATTAAGGTGTATCCATATAAATGGCCCACCCTGTATTTCTTATGTTTATGCTGATGAAAGCTGGACGAGCTGAAACGCGTCCATGTTATATGTATTATTGGAAATGAAGTAATAAAGCCTTGAAGACTATTACAAGCACCCGCTGGGATTTGTTTAACGCAATACCAAGCACAGCCGCTAAACAAGTCATGGCGCTCTGCTTGGTATGATGTGAGGAGGCTGTGGTGCTCACCAGAGCTCCAATGAATGCAGCGGCCTCCTCAAATAGCTAATTGGCGGGGGGTTGGTGGCCTAAGTAAAGGCCTTCATGAGGAAAATCCCTGAAAACCACTTCGAACGTCTACACTACATAAATTGGCCATTGGCTCTTCAGGAAACAATAACGGTGGGCTGGTCAGATTATGGTGTCATAAGACTAGCCAATTTAGCTTTTTTCCAGAATTTTTCTAAAGTTAAATGTTAATCTATATGTGTGGCATTCTACTGCAAAACAGCAGTACACTGCAAAAATGAGTTTTTCATGTGCATTTGTACCTATATGCTGCTGTGATTAAACCGTGATTGCATTATTATATAAAAGTCCAGTATGGAGTTAACAGGCTGTAACCTGCAGCCCACTAGATATGGCTGTTTACCCTCTCTCCATAAGGTAGGAGGAGTTAGGTGTAACTTAGGTCAGTCTAGCTCTGCCTAGTCTGGAAAAAGGAGCTAGCTTAGCTGAAACCTCATAGTAGTGTGCAATATGCTAAGTGGATGATTAGTGAAGTCTGTGGAGAATTGCTGTCTATCAGGCCCTTTAGCCTCGATAGCCCTTGTTAAGGAGTTTAACCACTTAATGACCCTGCCATATTTCACCTTAAAGGGATTCTGTCACCTAGTTTTCAGTTATAGAGCTGCGGACATGCACAGCTAGATCGCCGCTAGCATGTCCACAATATACCGGTCCTATAGGGCTGTGTCCTTTTATTTTGTTTAAAAAATGATTTTAGAGATATGGAAATGAGCTTTGTAAGGTACCCAAGGGGCTGTACGAACCTTCCTGGTGCCCAGCTACGCCTCCCTGTGAAGGAACCCAGAACCACCTGTGTCCTCCGAATCTCCCCCTTTTCGTCACAGTTAGATTGCCGTAATCTTGCGATGCGCACAGGGAAGGAACACTATACCGGCAAAGCGCATGCGTGAGCTCGCGCATTGCGAGATTAAGGCAATCTAACTGTGACGAAAGGAGGAGATTCGGAGGACATAGGCGGTGCTGGGCTCCTTCACAGGGGGGCGTGGCTGGGCACCAGGAAGGTTCGTACAGCCCCTTGGGCACCTTACAAGGCTCATTTACATATCTCTAAAATCATTTTTTAAACAAAATAAAAGGACACAGCCCTATAGGACCGGTATATTGCGGACATGATAGCGGTGATCTAGCCGTGCATGTCCGCAGCCCTATAACCGAAAACGAGGTGACAGAATCCCTAGGACCCGGACATTTTTTGCAAATCTTTATGTGTCACTTTATGTGGTGATAACTTAAACGCTTTTACTTATTCAGGCCATTCTGAGATTTTCTCGTCATATATTGTACTTCATGACAGTGGTAAAATTGAGTCAAAAATTGAATTGGAAAATACCAAATTTACGAAAAATTTCCACATTTCAATTTCTCTACTTTTATAATAGATAGTAATACATCCAAAAATAGTTATTACTTTACATTCCCCATATGTATACTTCATGTTTGGATCATTTTGTAACTTACATTTTCTTTTTTGGGGACGTTACAAGGCTTAGAAGTTTAGAAGCAAATCTTAACATTTTCAGGTCTGAAGTCACTTTGTAAGGCTTACATAATAGAACCCACCCAAAAATGACCCAATTTTAGAAACGACACCCCTCAAGGTATTCAAAACTGATTCTTCAAATGTTGTTAACCCTTTAGATGTTCCACAAGAATTAACGGAAAATAGAGATGAAATTTCAGAATTTCACTTTTTTGGCAGATTTTCCATTTGAATCATTTTTTTCTGCTAACAAAGCAAGGGTTAACAGCCAAACAAAACTCAATATTTATTACCCTGATTCTGTAGTTTACAGAAACAGCCCATATGTGGTCGTAAACTGCTGTATGGCCACACAGCGGAGCACAGAAGGAAAGGAACGCCACATGGTTTTTGGAAGTCAGATTTTGCTGGACTGTTTTTTTGACACCATGTCCCATTTGAAGCCCCCCTGATGCACATCTAGAGTAGAAACTCCAAAAAAGTGTCCCCATTTAAGAAACTACACACCTCAAGGTATTTAAAACTCATTTTACAAACATTGTTAACCCTTTAGGTGTTCCACAACAGTTAATGGCAAATGGAAATGAAATTTCCGAATTTCTATTTTTTGGCAAATTTTCCATTTTTATTCATTTTTTTCAGTAACAAAGCAAGGGTTATCAGCCAAACAATACTCAATATTTATGGCCCTGATTCTGTAGTTTACAGAAACACCTCACATGCGGTCTTAAACTGCTGTATGGCCACACAGCAAAGCGCAGAAGGAAAGGAACGCCACATTGTTTTTGGAAGGCAAATTTTGCTGGACTGGTTTTTTGACACCATGTCACATTTGAAGCCCCCCTGATGCACCCCTAGAGTAGAAGCTCCCAAAAAAGTAACCCATTTTAAGAAACTACGGGATAAGTTGGCAGTTTTGTTGGGACTATTTTAGGATACATATGATTTTTGATTTCTCTATATTAGACTTTTTGTGAGGCAAGGTAACAAAAAATAGAAATTTGGAAATTTGAAACACCTAAAGGGTTAACAAAGTTTGTAAAATCTGTTTTGAATACCTTGAGGGATGTGGTTTCTTAAATGGGGTCATTTTTTTGGAGTTACTACTCTAGGGGTGCATCAGGGGGCTTCAAATGGAACATGGTGTCAAAAAATCAATCCAGCAAAATCTGCCTTCCAAAAACCATATGGCGTTCCTTTCCTTCTGCATGCTGCCATGTGGCCATACAGCAGTTTACGACCACAACATACAGATGTAGCAGGGTTAGCACTCAAACTTTTAACTCAAATTTTTTAAATCATTGTGTTATCTTGAAACAAAAGCCATTGAAAAGCAATTGAAGGTGTTTGCTTTGTGTAGATAACACATCTCTGAAATCTCAGAAAGCATGAGTGTTAACTGTACTACATCGGTATGGGGTGTTTCTTTAAACTAGAGAATCAGGCCAATAAATATTGAGTTTTGTTTGACTGTTAACCCTTGCTTTGTTACTGGGAAAAATGGATAAAAATGGAAAATGTGCCCCAAAAAATAGCTGTTTTGGCACCGTTTTTTTTTGTTATTTACGACATTCATCTGACAGGTTAGATCATGTGCTATTTTTATAGAGCAGGTTGTTGCGGATGAGACAATACCAAATATGACCACTGCTGTACTTTCAGTTTCAGTTTTACATAATAAGGCATTTTTGAAAAAAACGATTTTTGTGTCTCCACATTCTGAAAGCCATATTTTATTTTGTATTTTTTGGGCTAATTTTTTGCAGGATAAGAAGATGGTTTGACTGGCACTATTTTGGGGTGCATATGAATTTTTGTTTGCTTGCTATTACAATTTTTGTGATGTAAGGTGACAAAAAATTGCTTTTTTGACACCGTTTTTATTATTTTTTTTTTTTACGGTGTTTACCTGAGGGGTTAGGTCATGTGATCTTTATAAAGCAGGTTTTTACGGAGGCGGCGATACCTAATATGTCTACTTTTTTATTTATGTAAGTTTTACACAAAGATATCTTTGAAACAAAATAAAATGATGTTTTAGTGTCTCCATAGTCTGAGAGCCATAGTTTTTTTTATTTTTTGGGCGATTGTCTTAGAGGCTCATTTTTTGCAGGATGAGGTGACGGTTAGATTGGTACTATTTTGGAGGCATATGCATTTTTGATCACTTGGTGTTGCACTTTTAGTGATGTAAGGTGACAAACAAAATGGCTTATTTAGCACAGTTTTTATTAAATTTTTTTGACGTTGTTCATCAGTTTTTTTGCAGTTTTTATTTAAAAAATGTATGGTGTTCACACTGAGGGGTTAGGTCATATGATATTTTTATAGAGCCGGTCGTTACGGACGTGGCAATATCTAATATGTATATTTTATTTTATTTATTTAAGTTTTACACAATAATATCATTTTTGAAACCAAACAAAATCATGTTTTAGTGTCTCGATATTCTGAGAGTCATAGTTTTTATATTTTTGGGGCGATTGTCTTAGGTAGGGGCTCATTTTTTGTGGGATGAGATGATGGTTTGATTGGAACTAATTTGGAGTGCATATGACGTTTTGATTGCTTGCTATTACACTTTTTGTGATGTAAGGTTCAAAAATGGCTTTTTTGACAGTTTATTATTATTATTTTTTACAGTGTTCACCTGAGGGGTTAGGTCATGTGGTATTTTTATAGAGCAGGTTCCTATGGACGCAGCGATACCTAATTAGAGATGTCGCAAACATAAAATTTTCCGTTCGCGAACGGCGAACGCAAATTTCTGCAAATGTTCGCGAATGGGCGAACCGCCATTGACTTCAATAGGCAGGCGAATTTTAAAACCCACAGGGACTCTTTCTAGCCACAGTAGTGATGGAAAAGTTGTTTCAAGGGGACTAACACCTGGATTGTGGCATGCCGGAGGGGGATCCATGGCAAAACTCCCATTGAAAATTACATAGTTGACGCAGAGTTGGATTTTAAATCAAATAACAGTCCTAAAATATATTGAACAACGTGGTTTAAAACATCAAGTGTGTGTATACGATCAGGTATGATGTTGTATCGATCAGGTAGTGTAAGGGTTACGCCCGTTTCACAGACATTGACAGACCAAACTCCCCTTTTAATGTACCGTAAACAACCGCAAACAGTCCATTTGCCCAACCGCAAATTCCCCATTTGCACAAGGTTGGATACCAAGCTAGCCATGTCCCGTTGATGTCATTGAAGGTTTCTTCCTCCACCCAGCCACGTACAACACCAAGGGTCCCGGAAAGGTGAATTGATTTTTCGAACGGGGAGATGGTTAAAAAAAACGCTGGCTCCCTCCCCTTTGTTTGAATTCATGGTCACTGCGTCTGCGCCGTGCAATTTACTGTCACGCCCGATATGAGTGGTATTTTCTGTAGTTCTCTTCTCATCAGTTTAATCCCTGTTACGTCCCCAATCTGGGGTCCATTTATTGAATTGATTTTTCGAACGGGGAGATGGTTAGAAAAACGCTGGCTCCCTCCCCTTTGTTTGAATCCACGGTCAATGCGTCTGTGTCGTGCAATTTACTGTCACACCCGATATGAGTGGTATTTTCTGTAGTTCTCTTCTCATCAGTTTAATCCCTGTTATGTCCTCAGTCTAGGGTCCATTTATTGAATTGATTTTTCGAATGGGGAGCACCACAACCACGATGGCCCCTGCGGGGTGGCCTGCCTCTGCCTTTATTTTTTTTTTAGATAAGTGGTACTATGCGTGCAAGGTACCGTGCCACCCTATATAAGTGGTTGGCAGTGGGCACAGTACAATCTGTGTGGGCCTGACACTGGCTTGCAACTGGGATTATATCACAGAAAAATAATACATTGATTTTTTTTTATCTACAAGGTATTTGTAGATGACACCCTGTAACGGTATGAGTGGTGGCCTAGCAAGTGGCCACAGTACAGTCTGTGGGCCAGACACACACTGGCTTGCAACTGGGATTATATCACAGAAAAATAATAAATTGAATTTTTTTATCTGCAAGGTATTTGTGAGTGACATCCTGTAATGGTATGAGTGGTGGCCTAGCAGCAAGTGGCCACAATACAGTCTGTGGGCCAGACACACACTGGCTTGCAACTGGGATTATATCACAGAAAAATAATAAATTGAATTTTTTTTATCTGCAAGGTATTGTCTGTGACACCCTGTATGAATGGTGTGCACACAGTACTGTCTGTGACTGAGCCTGCAGCCTCTCACACACCGGCAGCCAGGCAACTGCAATATATATATATATATATATATATATATAAAAAAAAGCAGACTGATGTACCAGCCCTAAAAAGGGCTTTTTGGGGTGCTGTCAGGACGCTGTCCTTACAGCAGATGAGTCTGTGGACACAGAACACTGCCCTAGCTAACGCTTTCCCTATTAGATCAGCAGCAGCTAAACTCTCCCTCCTCTCACTAAGAAAGCAGCTTCTGAATGAATCTAAAATGGATGCTGTCCAGGAGGTGGGAGGGTCTGGGAGGGAGGGTCTGCTGCTGATTGGCATGTGTCTGCTGACTGTGAAGTACAGGGTCAAAGTTTGCTCAATGATGACGTATAGGAGGCGGACCGAACATCGCATATGTTCGCCCGCCGCGGCGAACGCGAACAAGCCATGTTCGCCGGCGAATAGTTCGGGACATCACTATACCTAATATGTCTACTTTTTTATTTTATTTTACATTTAACATAAAAAAGCTTTTTTTGAAACAAAAAAATCATGTTTTTTTTGGCCGATTGTCTTAGGTAGGGGCTAATTTTTTGATTAGGTGACGGTTAGATTGGCACTATTTTGGGGGGCATACACCTTTTTGATCGCTTTGTGTTGCACTTTTAGTGATGTAAGGTGACAAAAAAAGTTTATTTAGCACAGTTTTTATTTTACTTTTTTGACGTTGTTCATCTGAGGGGTTAGGTCATGTGATAGAAAGCCGGTCGATACGGACGTGGCGATACCTAATATGTCTAAATTTAGTTTTTTTTTTTAACTTGAAACTTTTAATTAGGGGGGGGGGCTTTATTTCACTTAATTTTTTTGTCCCACTTTGGGACTTCAACTTTTGTGGGTCTAATCCCCTTTACAATGCATTCCAATACTTCTGTATTGGAATGCATTGGCTGTAATTGTAATACAGTGTGTATTACAAATACAGCTTCCTGCCTGTGAGATCCAGGGGGCTGGATCTCACAAGCTCTCCCCCGGAAGGCAGCCCCGATGCCTAAGGAAGGCATCACACTGCCTTCCCTACTATCGGGTCCCCATCACAGCAGCACAGAGACCCGATGGCAGCTTCAATCCCCGCTGACCACGGCACATCAAGGGTTAATGCGCTGGCATCTGTGATTTCACCTATGCTGGCGCATGCAGCAGGCGTCCGGCTATCAGTGACTGCCGGACCCCTGCTGCTGATCGGCCTTCACAGCTCCTGCACCCGCCCGATCACCATGAAGTACATGTACGTCATGGGTCTTTAAGTCCCGGACAGAAATTACGTACATGTACGTCATGGGTCCTTAAAGGGTTAAAGTCTTATGGTGCATAGACACACCTGAACTGCAGATAGATCATCTGCGTGAATTTCCACATCGTGCTGAGATCATTTGTGGAGCATTTGTACTGTCAGTGTAACAACCTGTTCTAAAAAGGTGCAGCACTATGTCTGACATTTGGGGACCTCCCAATGGTTGCATACTGCACCTCCTTATTCCTGGGTACCTTACAACACCAGTCAGCTAGTGAAGTACAGTGTGAGCATAACAGCTCCAAAGAGAAATCCGTGCCTGTTCACTCCTACTGCAGCCATGAAACCAGTGACATCTGTGGCAAATTGCACTTGTGTACGAACTGATAGTGCCCAGAAAGGAGTAAAAGGTGTGTGCTTTCTCATGACTGTTTGGCGCAAGGAGTGTCAGAACTGTGAGTACTATTACGCCCAAACTTTGAAATTTTTATTTTTATTTTTTACATCACTATATTCTGACCCCCATAACTTTTTTTTTTGTATACTTTTTTTTTTATAGTTATACCTACTGAGCTGTGTGGAGGCTCATTTTTAGTGGGACAATTTGTAGTTTTTATTGAAACCATTTTGGAGTGTGTGTGACTTTTTGATCACATTGTATTACAATGAAAAAAATGGCAAATTTGCCATTTTTACCCTTTTTTCTGTTATGCCATTCGCCGTATTGGAAAAATATTTTTATATTTTAATAGTATGGGCATTTTTTTAAGCGGTGATGCCTATGATGTTTATATTTTTTGTTATTTATATATTTATTTTTTTATTCTATGGAAAGGGAGTGATTTAAACTTTTATATTTTTCATTTATTTATTTTTGGGCCGCAGATCACGGCATCTAATGGCTTTAATGACTGCAATTGGCATTATTACTGGCCGTGGTCATTAGCTGAAACAGCAGAGATCCGCGGGCCATGGTGCCTTCTGCCATGTTGGCACTTGGCTCCAACGCCATACATGTACAGTGCTAGTAGCAAAGGGGTTAAGGCTTGCACCTGAATGTCTGAATGCATTACACTGACTATATATATGGCAAGTTAAATGATTGCCTATACAACACATTTTGACATCATTTGTATGTCTCTCTCCTACTTGCTCAAAATACAGTATGGATAGAGACTTATCTCATTTGTATCAGTCCCTTCAGTACAGTGTTCCACTTCACAATCAAAATTAAATTACTGTCATAGTATTACCCATGAAAATATTCTATTCCAGCTTTCACATTTGATTTAGTATGATTGAAGGTAAGGATGAATACATGCATAGACTTTATTGAGAAATATGTCAATGTAAATCTGGTTCTAAATTGAGATTGCCTAGTTCTTCCTCTGAGCATAAAAGTGTAATTTTTCTTACCATAAATTCTCTTTCCTTTAGTCCAAAGGAGCAGCACCCATGGGGATTTCTAATCCTCCTGAAACATAGGACAGGGAGATGTCAATTAATCAATTCATCTCAGATCCTTTATTACTCCTTAGGTTAGAACCTCCTACTGTGTAGTTCCAAGTAACCTAAGAGAGACAATAAACAACTCCAGTCTGTTCCAATAATTATTTTATTCTATATTTTAGTTTATCGGGCGGGTAAGTATATGCTGCTGCTTTGGACTAAAGGAAAGAGAATTTACGGTAAGAAAAATTACACTTTCCTTGTCCCTCAGCAGCAGCACCCATGGGGATTTAGCAATTAATCCTAAAGGGAGGGCTTTCATTATACCGCGGACTCTCTTACCACTCTGCCCATCTGCTGCATATCGAGTCTGTAGTGCTTCACAGACATATTGGAAGAGCTCCATGACACTGTTTTACAGATCCGGTGTATGGTAGCCAAATTCTACTCCGCCCATGATGTAGCCATCGCACGAGTTGAATGAGCTTTTATAGCTTGGGTACTTCACTTCTGCTTATAACATAGTGATAGCCTCCCTTATCCATCTGGACAAGGAGGCTTTTGTCAATCCCCCCCCCCCCCCCTTTTTTTTTTCCCTGACTGAGAAATAAACAAATGGTCCGTCTTACTGAACACATTCGTCCTTTGGACATATACCTTTAGGGCCTTACACATGTCCTGAGACTGAAGTCTACTCTCTTCCTCCGAAGATGGCTCCAGGAAAAATATTGGTAACTCAGTCTGCTGATTCAGATTAGCAAAGGATGGAACCTTAGGCTGAAAATTTCATTAATAAAACTTTATCTTGCAGAAATATTAAGTAAGGTTCGGCACATGCCAGGGCCTGTATCTTACTCACCTGTTTGGCTGAAGTGATTGCCACTAAGAAACAAACCTACATGGACACATATTTTAAATCTGAGTCCTGCAGTGGCTCGAAGGGAACACTGCAAAGTTGATCCAGAACCACACAAAGGTCCCACCTAGGAATTGGGTCTATGACCTGAGGTCTGATTCTTCTGATTGCTTTAACAAACCTATGTATTAGTAGTTCTCTGAATAACTGTCTGCCCAATGAAGCTGATAAGGCTGATATATGGACCTCAATTGTACCTGGCTTTAGGCCTTTGTCAAACCCTTGTTGTAGGAAATTCGGGATATCCTGAGTTGTAGGAGAATGACAAGATACTCAATTTTTCCCACATCAAAAGATCAAACACCTTCTTGACTCTGATGTACACTTTATTTGTTGTACATGCTCTGGACTGCGATAGCGTTCTGATTACCGCGTCTGATAAGCCGTGACCTGCTAGAAGGGGGCAGTCAACATTCAGGCTGTCAATTTTAGGTGGTGTAGAGCCGGACAACATTTGCCGTCCCTGAGTTACCAGGTGTGGAATTTGTGGGAGCCTCCAGACGATCTTCCTGCTTATCAGCATTAGTGGTGTTAACCATGTTTTAGTCAACATAACCAGGGATTTTTAACCTGATGCTTGCCTGGCCTTAAAGGGCTTCTGTCACCCTACTAAACTGTTTTTTTTTTTTGTTTACTTATAATCCCTATACTGCGATTTATGCATACATAATCTAATTAATCATTTTGGTCCAGTAGATTGTGTTAAAAACATGCTTTTAAAATATGCAAATTACCTTGCTACCAACATGTAGGGCGGCTACTTGCTGGTAGCAGCCGCATCCTCCGATCCTAAAGACGCCCCCTCCTCATGTTGATTGACAGGGCCAGTGAACAGGATCGTCCTCTGGCTTGTCCTGTCTGCTATCAAGATCTCGCGCCTGCGCCGTAGTGGTATTCAGTCGGCGCAGGCGCACTGAGAGGCGGCCGCTCCATCCTCAATGCGCCTGCGCCGATGACGTCATCAACCAATAGAAGCAGGGATACCCTAGCTGGTACCGGCCCAGCCATAAGCTGCTTATCTTCTACAATCTGACGAGTGCAGGTATAGTCAACTTAGAATAACCGTTGACAAGCGCATTAGAGACTCTGTACACAGAAGAACTGAAGGACTTAAGCGAGATGCCTAACAATCTGAACGCCATTGGGCCCCTTACCTTGCAGGGAACACTGCGGAGTATGGCAAAGCAGCGCTTTGTTTTATCCCTCTCTTCTTCCCACGTAGTGGTGCATGCGAGGTGAGACATGCATGCAAGACTAATCACAAGAAAAAACAGCCGGCACTCACTCAGTATTGCGCGTTAAACGGGATAGGAAGATCTCCACGAATATTCAAAGAAAATCCCAGCAGTCGTGTCTTCAAGTAAATGATGTTTTATTACATCAAATCAAAAGATGTCCTCAATCCAGGACGCGTTTCGGCTAGCATGCCTTTATCAACAGGTACAGGTATACAAAATGACCAAGTATATATCATGAGATAACTCCTCCCATTATGACATCACCAACTCCCCTCACCTGCACAGGTGGTGGGAGGGGTAAGTAACAAGCAAAAATATCAATCAGTATATTAAAGACTTATATAACAGGGTTCATGCCTCAAACTATGTCTCATATTTCAAAAAAGTATATATATATATATGTGCATATCTACCACAAATCATATTTCATATTTCCTGGTATATGAGATCCCTCACCGTGTAATTCATGTCTGAAAAATAAAAGTTATAAATAAATAACACAATATCAGATATGCATGATCTCATAATCCCTGTTAAGGCCCCTGGGGTGCAAGGTATCCAACGTATGGTTCCAATATGCTTCTCTACGTAATAGCAGCTTCTTCAAATCCCCTCCTCTCCTAGGTCTTTTAACCTGTTCCAGTATCTGAAACCTCAATTGAGCAATCCCATGTTTGTACTGATCAAAATGAAATGGGATAGGTAACATTAAATTCTTGGTTTGGATAGTAGATTTATGTTTCCCAATGCGATCCCTAATCGTCTGTGTAGTCTCTTCATTGTATAATAAGCCACAGGGACATTTTATCAAATAAATCACATTAGTGGATTCACATGTGAAAAAACCTTCAATTGCAAATGATCGCCCACTATGTGGATGATAGAATGTGGAGCCTCTAATTATATGGGAGCATTGAGAACAGTGCAAACATGCGAATGTGCCCCTACGTTGAGTTGCTAACACCATCTTTTTCGTACTCCCAATATCAGAATGTACAAGTTTATCCCTATAACTAGGATTCTTCTTGTTACATATCAAGGGAGGATTTTTAAACTCTTCTATGGTGGTTTAAGCCTTCTCCAACAAGTGCCAGTGTCTACGTATAATATTATCCATTTTCTGGTTATAAGGGTGAAACTTATGCACCAGTGCCACTCTAGGTGACTTAGTTTTAGCTGGTTTATCAGGATTAATAAGTTATCTTCTAGTTTGACTCAAGATTGAATGGGGATACCCCCTGTGTTCAAATCTCTGAGTCACCTCATTAATCCTGATAAGCTGCATGTCAGGATCAGACACAATTCGCTGCACTCGCTGATCCTGGGATTTCGGAATAGCCCTCTTTAACGCCGATGGGTGAGAACTTGAGAAATGAAGAATGCTGTTCCTGTCCGTATCCTTTCTAAACAAATCTCTGGATAGCATACCGCATTGATCCTTTTTCACCATCGTGTCAAGAAAGCTCACTTTATGGTTGTCATGAACTAGTGTAAATTGTAACTCTTCATGTGCATGGTTCAAGTGATCGAGGAAGAACAACAGGGTCTCCTGTGACCCCGCCCATATGCAAAAAATGTCATCAATAAATCTCTTCCAAACGAGGACATTATTTAAGTACCAACTGGTATTATATACATGTAAATTCTCAAATGATGACATATATGCATTTGCATAGGGTGGGGCCACATTCGACCCCATCGCAGTCCCTCGTCATCCTCAAACTTGAAATAATTTTCATATAAAAAAAATCCTGTTCTTCTTGAGTATACTTTACTACTACCTAACAATGATCTAACTGCTTCCATGCCAGTTACATGTTCAATGGAGGTACAGTATACAAACTAACCACGTCTATTGTTACCAAGAGACTATCAGAGGGGACCGATTCTAAACTGGCAATTGTGTTTAGTTATTTGCACTGGGGCACTCAGCGACTCCTTTGTACTCCTTACTCCGGAGTTCTCATAGGCCCTATTCTGTGTGAGGAGCATCACACCACAACATACTCCTCTCTTGCTCAAGCCTCTTACTGTCTTCACTCTCCTCCTCCTTCCTCCCAGCACTGAGTGCTTCCACCGCCCAGACTTCCTGCTTCTCTGGCCACAGTCCCTCCCTTGTGCTCTACCACCATCTACTGAACAAGAGGTCACACTGCAATCCCTTGTTACAGGCCCACTAAAGGAAATTATTCTGGGGGCTCAACCCCCATATTATCGATAAAGTCTCATAGGTTTTGATTCAAATAAATATATTTTAGTGCCAATTTATTGTCGCCAAAGGCAGTTCCTAATTTGTGGATCTTTGTGGCCCACTATAAAATCAGAGCTGCAGGATCCTCTCTTACTCTGGTGGACAAGTCCGACGGTGCCCTCGGTACTCAAACTGCTTAATTTGCATAAATGTAAAAGTCCATATATTTCACGGTTGCAAACTAAAAAGAAAGCTATAATTTTAATAAGAAAAATCCAACATGCAATATGCCTGGTTTAATATGGTTGATCATGCTGACAGAGGCTCTTTAAGCAGCAGTCCATGTCCAGGCCGTAAGAGAAAGCAATAGAAAAATGTGTCAGAAGCCTTTCATTATTGGTAATGGCCGGATTGTTAATATTATATAACAGTCTGGTTGAAGACTACATTAGAGAAATGCAGGAACAGTAATGCTCTAATATAATACTATAATTGGAATTGATCCCTTTGCAGGAAGGAATATTCTGATAATAAACTACAATCAGACAAATTTCCTGAATATACAATAGTCCTTTATTGGGAAAATAATCGGAATTGGCCATCTAAACCCATGGACGTTTGAGGGTTTTCTCTGTGACATAGGAAACCAGAGGAATGCGCTTCAGTTTAACTTTACAGTGACAGCACAACATTAAACCGGCTTCAAGAAGGGCTGGCATTGTTCTAGGTATTTTTAGCAGCTTTATATCTAGTTTTTGTATCGTAAAAAAGATTACAGGAAATGTCATATAAAGGGTTCTGTTG
Source organism: Bufo gargarizans (assembly GCF_014858855.1). Lineage (NCBI taxonomy): Eukaryota > Metazoa > Chordata > Amphibia > Anura > Bufonidae > Bufo > Bufo gargarizans. The sequence goes on from NC_058083.1 coordinate 454,281,039, forward strand.
AGAAATTTGTGTCATTTACTTAACCCTTTCATGACCTTGCCATTTTGCACCTTAAAGGAAATATGTCACCAAAAATGTTATCTGCCAATTAAAACCATATAGTAACACGTATCCTTTTTATCGAATCATTTTTTTTTTCTGATTGCAGATTTAAAAAAAATATTATTTCTTGAACGTGATTATGGGGACCGCCATCTTGCCTGAGCTGTTCTTAACAGCATTTACGCAGCATTAAAAAAATTGCTTCACGGCAGTCATATGGGTCATAGACACAATGGTCATGAGAAGACCTCATGGACTTCTGTAGGAGAGTTTTCTAGGCATGCTCTTTGGCTTGTGCAGAGGTCAAGGAAAGAATAGATAAGCTTTGATAATCACCTATTGTGAATGGTGGGTCTTCTCTTTGCTGTACACAGTGGTGATATCTCCTTATCATTACAGGCATGTTTAGAATACTATATAACTGCAGTAAAGTGATCTGGCCCCAATTATTAGGGTTAGTTGCCAGGAGAAATTGGCAGGATTTTTATGTTTAAAAATACGTAGCTATTGAAATGGAAAAAAAAAAAGTACTTATCCAAGCCATTCTGGGAATGTTTTCTTCTGTCACATTGTACTTCATAATAGTGGTATATTTGAGTCGATATTTTTCAACTTTACAGGCATTTCATAGAATTTGGAAAACCTTGGCTGCGAAAATGGAAAGTTATTTTTTTCAAGAAAGGCCCAAGTTTTTCATTTTTACAATTTGTAACAGTGGTAACAAGAAAAAAATCACCCCATAATTTGTTACCTATTTTCTCCTGAATATGACCACACTCTATATGTGGTCGTAAAGTGCTGTATGGGCACACCGCAAGGCTCAGAAGGGAAGGAGCAGGGGCGTAGCTATAGGGGGTGCAGAGGTAGCAGTTGCTACCGGGCCCAGGAGCCTGAGGGGGCCCAAAGAACCTTGTGCCACATAAGAAGATACCAGTATTATAGAAATACACCAGTATTATAGAAAGTGCATGCTGGTCAAGTTATAGCACTGGCTGGATGGAAGGGGTTAGGTCAAGAATTTGGCATGGGGGGTTGGGGGGGTCTACTGTCTAAATTTTTTGCCGAAGGCAGCATGAAGGCGATGTGCTTCCCTAGCCACAAAACACTAAGGGAAGGGCCCAAGCTGAACCCTTGGACCAGGGCCCATGAGCCTTGAACTACGCCCCTGGGAAGGAGCACCATGTACATTTGAGGTCTAGTTTGGTGATTTATACAGCATCAACCGACAACTTCAGAGGCTCTGAGGTTAAATAAAAAAAGAAACCGCCAAGAAATTAGCCTATTTTAAACCCCCCCTTTGCAGTATTTAGCAATGGGTTTAGTCAGCATTTTGACACAACAGGTGTTTTGCTAAATTAATTCACAGCAGATGGTGCAAGGTGAAACATTAAAAATGTTGTCATTTCACTGCCCAATATGTTGTGCCCAGTATATGCCAGTGTGTCATTCAAGACCCCATATTATTATGCAGTGCTTCCTGGTTTTATAAACACCCTACATTTGGCCCTAATCTTTTTCCTGGACATACAACAGGGCCCAGGAGTGTCTTTGAGGCAACAACTGTAGAGGCTCTGGGGTGAAATGATAAATGGAACCCTCGAGAACTGTCCCTATATCGCAATCTACACCCTCAAGGTATGGGACTGTAAAAATTAAAATTGCACGTTTCCAACAGAAATGGAATTTTAGTGCCCAATATGCTGTGCCCACCGGATACCAATTTTATATAGTTTTCTTTAACATTTAACTACTTTTACACAATGCATTGTTGTAAAGAAAAATCATGTTTTTGCATCGCCATTCTTTTCCGTTGACGCTTGATGGCATACTCTCTCTTCTTCCAGTGCTGCTCTTTCTCTTGACGCCTGCAGGCGTGCTGTCTCTTCTTCCAATGACGTTTGCAGGCGTGCTCTCTCTTCTTCCAGTGCTGCTCTCTTTCCTTTGACGTTTATAGGCGTGCTGTCTCTTCTCCCAGTGATGCTTGCAGGCGTGCTCTCTCTTTTTCCATTGACGCCTACACGCATGCTCTTTCTGTTTCTTGATCTGCTTGCTTTAGGTTTAGTTGCATCTCTTGTGCGGCAAATAAAGACCTTACTTTTGCAGCCTCAGCTTCTGCACCAGCGAGAGCAGCCTTTTCTATTATTGAGGACTTGCTAGAGCAGCTTTCTCATGACTTGGTCCTTTATGATGATGCCTGGCTAGCAGACATTGTGTGTCTTTTCTGGCTGCTTAATGTCTCTGTGGAGACTCAGTCTATGTAGAAACGGACTTCAGAGTGGTCTGGATCGTGCTGCACTTGTTGGGGGCTGCACTCTTACTTCTTGTGACTGTATGGCAGCCGCTGCAATCTTATACGCAGGACCGTGTGTGATGGCGGCTCCGTGTAGTCAGATATCGCTGGTGACTAGCATCTGTTTTACCGTTCTGTCTTCATACACGTTCTCACAGTGTGCATTCTGACATTCAGCATAAACCATTCCTGCCCATCTAGCAGATAGAAGTTGATCTTGTGCTTATTTCAGGATCCAATGGGTGGGAAGTTTTCAGTCTTGGAGGCAATTAAAGGGGTTTTACACAGTTTAAATGGCAGCAGACTGGCAGTTGCATATTTAGATAAGCATGACATCACAGTATTCCATGACATCACAATGATGGCCCTTGTATAAGAACACCAGACACTATTTGGGCTGCTCATTCCTTTGCAGGAGGGAAACCTGTGTGAAGTCCAGATTCCTGTATAAGGGTTAAAGGATGAAGACCAGGGTAGCTACTTAGATAACACTATTAGGAGTAGCCCCAAGCCAAGCCAAATCTGTTCAGTGGCACAGCAGATCCACATCCGCTTCCATTATAAAAGATATTTATTACAAAAGTTCTTTCAATTTGTACTTTTTGTTTACAAAGAGTTGCAATCATAAATGAAGCTAAATATATAGCTGCTGGGCATGGGGCAAACCATACTAAACATGCCCAAGCATTTCATCAATTTGTTGGAAATGCATACTTCATGGACAAACAAGACAATTTGATACATTACCCTCTTAGACAAGCTGTCTAGAAATGCACCAAATTTATCAACTTGATCAATAAATTTGATGCGTGATTAGACACGTCTGTCTAACTCTATTCCAGCTATTGGTTTGTTTAATTTGAGACAGAATATAATGCCAGAATTGGGACGCAATTTTGGTGCTAAATGTCGCATGTTGGGTCACACCCCTTTCCTGTGAATCCACAGCCATTTACTGATACGCCACATTCTATTCTTAGACTAGGCACAGATAATTTTTCTAAAGTGACACATTTTACACACTTTATGCACTGATATTACTAAATGTGGGCCATTCAGTACCTGAAGATTGGTACGGCAGTTATTTACTAACTTTCATAAACTTTATTTGTATTTTATTCCCATATATAACTGTATCATTGTGTTCAAATGTCAACTAAGAAAAGGTGAACATCTTTGTTATTCTTGAAAAACAATCCACGAGAAGGTTATACCAAAATGTCAATGCAAACACAAAGATGGAGAATTATAATATATGCAAACACTGAATAATTTTACATTGCATTACTGCCATATTTACAAGACTTTGAGGCTCCTAAGGCTAGGTTCACATCTCTGTTTAGTAAATCAGCTAGTCAGTTCTGGCAGAGGAGCAGACTACAGGAGTTACTGTGTACGACCCTATAATGGTATCTGGCGGGTTTCTGGTATAAAGGACAGCTTTCTGCAGCAAAATAGCGCTGCATGCAGGGATCCTTCCAAAGTGCTATTCATGTCATGCTGCTTTTTACTTTGCTTGTGTTTGCATCATGAATTATAAATTAATTATTTATATTTCATGTTTTATGTTACAGGTCTATACATTAGATTTGGCATATTCTAGTATTCTTGTCATAGATGTCACCTTATTATCCCTGGGTTTTTAAGCGCATCCTGCAATAGACACTTTGCTAGCACTGACACTTTGTCAATCTGTTTTGTGATGCTGATATCAGAGGTTTGGGTTGTGGTTTTTGGAGTTGTTGCTTATCAATGCTGTGTATTTTAAGTGTTTTAAATTAGTCTCTGATCGCATAAAAAAATGATGATGTTTTTTAATTATTACTTGCCTGGTGTGCTCCATTTTTGCATTTGTGCTGTGCTTTGTTTGTACATATTTCTTTTTGGACATGGGAAGCATCACTAGCGTTTACATGCACTTGTGGTGCCCGCTATTTATTGCAATAGCGGCTATGCTGGATACAGTGACTCCGATAGTCTGGCTCCTCTGCCGGAACAGACTACAGAAGTGAAGATGTGAACGAAGCCTAACACACATTTTGATCAAATTGGGTGACTCTGTCTGCCTATTTGAGCAATTTATAAAAAAAATCTGAGAAAGACAAAATGTTTATAAATTATAAAATAAAAGTTGAATGCTAAGGATTATATCTAAAGATCAGGACTTGCTTTTACATCTGGGATAACGGAAACCAGACGGATCCGTTATGCTTGCCCATAGACATTTGTTATAAAGGTTTAAAATGGAACGCCTCTAAAGGTTTCTGTTTTGAATTCCGTCTTACAAATTCCATTATTTTTCATTATAACTAGAAATGAACGAATTTCTTCGTCGAGTAGTACAAAAAAATCCAGTTTCCGTTATGCAGGAGAGGACTCTCCTGCATAACGGAAATGGGCCGGATCCCTTTTGCAGCCCATAAACTACTATGACGGAATAAATAATGGAATTCCGTCATAGAATTGCATTATGGTCCGTGGTAAAAGTCCATAATGCAGTTCTTCTTTTACCACCACACGAAGCGTGAACGAATTTCAAAATATGAAATTCAAACTCTAATTGTCCCCTTCTATTATATCTAAGATTTTTTTTTATTTGGGAAATATAGTAACTATTGATTTTATGCCTTTACATCAGCAGAACATAAGAACCTTCCAAAAATATATTTTTTCCCATCATTCTTGACCCTGATATACGGTAAATGTTAATGACAGTTTCATTGTAATATTTTGAGGATGAAAAGTTTATGATTTTTATTTATTTAAAGGGGTTGTCTCACTAGAGCAAATGGTATTTAGTTAACACAAAGGCACTTACTAAGGTATTGTGATTGTCCATATTACTTACTTCCAAGGGTTACGACCACCACAGCAGCGCAGATACCAGGTGTCCAGGATGGAAGCTGCTGTGCATGTGTGCCTAAGTGTGCCCCCATGGTCCAGGCCACCAAAGAGGCCAGCGTTTTTTCCTATAGTGTGCCAGCACAACCACTGCTGCTGGATTGCAGGGTGGTCGCAGACCCTGAATACGAGCAGTGCATAATGTGATGGTATAATGAATCAAACCAGCAAAGGAGGCAATATGGAAAATAACAGTACATTAGTAAACACCTTGTATTAACTTTGTCTTCATAATAAATGCCATTTGATGAAGTCAGACAACCCCTTTGAGGAGTGATGAACCAGGATCAAACAGGATCAAGTTTTACCAATTCACAATCCTGTTGACCAAGAAACAAGTTAGACTACAGAAAACAGTCCTCTTATTTGGAAGACAGGAATGGATTATGCTGAATGTCAGAATGCACACTGTGAGAACGTGTATGAAGACAGAACAGTAAAACAGATGCTAGTCACCAGCGATATCTGACTACACGGAGCCGCCATCACACACACGGTCCTGCGTAAAAGATTGCAGCGGCTGCCATACAGTCACAAGAAGTAAGAGTGCAGCCCCCAACAAGTGCAGCACGATCCAGACCACTCTCAAGTCTGTTTCTACATAGACTGAGTCTCCACAGAGACATTAAGCACCCAGAAAAGATACAGAAGGTCCGCTAGCCAGGCATCATCATACAGGACCAAGTCTCGAGAAAGCTGCTCTAGCAAGTCCTCAATAATAGAAAAGGCTGCTCTCGCTGGTGCAGAAGATGAGGCTGCAAAAGTAAGGTCTTCGTTTGCCACACAAGAGATGCAACTAAAGCTAAAGCAAGCAGATCAAGAAACAGAAAGAGCTTGCATGCATGCGTCAATGGAAAAAGAGAGAGCACGCCTGCAAGCGTCATTAGAAGAAGAGACAGCACGCCTGCAAGCATCAAAAGAAAGAGCAGCACTGGAAGAAGAGAGAGTATGCCGTCAAGCGTCAACGGAAAAGAAGAGAGTACTCCTGGAAGTGTCACTGGAAAAACTTGCCACAGAGAAAGAAGCGGCAGCCACAGTGGTCAAAGCAGAGATCCTAGAAGCTTTAGAGTTCAGTGAATCCGAGAAACACAGCCAAGTACTTGGGCCAGACCTAGATGAACAAGATCCAACACAGCGCATCTCAGACTATGTCCATCAGCATCCCAAGACAGATGACAACTATATTCCAGTATATCAGCCAGCTTATACAGTGTGAAAGATCCTACTTTGAACCACAGTACGTCCAGCAGGACGGTATGCGACAATACGATGCTGAACACAACTGCCGCCCTGCAGAACAGAAGCTACAACTTTTGCTTTGACTTAAAGGGACACCCTTCACATCAAAATGGTATTATACAGACTTCCCTAAGCCAGAAACCCCTAAAAGGTATGGATATACATCACACATGCAGCATAACAACAACACACCAGGTAGTATTGGTGCTAACCAGGCCGCCATGGACTTCGCTAAGTTCTTTGCTAAACGGGAGCTGGTTACCAAAGGACTTATAAAGTTCACAGATTGCCCCGAGAACTACAGGGCATGGCGAGCCTCCTTCCAAACGCCATAGGAGACTTAGATCTTTCCTGTAGTGAGGAGTTGGATCTCTTGGTAAAGTGGCTTGGAAGCGAGCCTGCTGAACACACCAAAAGAATCTGAGACATTAACATAAACTATCCGGGCGAAGGCCTAAAGATGGTGTGGGAAAGACTTGATGAGTGTTATGGGTCCATAGAAGCTATAGAAAATGATTTATATAAGAGAATTGATAATTTTTCCAGAATAGTGGGTAGGGGTTACCAGAAGCTCAGGGAACTCAGTGACTTGTTGATAGAGGTACAGGTTGCTCAGACAGATGATCTGCCAGGGCTAGCATTTCTGGATACCGCTAGAGGTGTCAATCCGATTGTCCAAAAACTCCCTTATAATCTACAGAAATGGATCACACATGGTTAGCAGTATAAATGGTTTCATCATGTACCACCCCCCCCCCCCCCCCCCCTCTTCGTGGTGTTTGTAGATTTTGTTGCTAAGCAGGAATCTGCCTTCCAAAAACCGTTTGGCATTCCTTTCCTTCTGCGCCCTGCTGTGTTCCCGTACAGCGGTTTATGACCACATATGGGATGTTTCTGTAAACTACAGAATCAGAGCCATAAATATTGAGTTTTGTTTGGCTATTAACCCTTGCTTTGGAACTGGAAAAAATGAATTAAAATGGAAAATTTGCTAAAAAATAGAAATTTGGAAATTTAATTTCCATTTGCCATTAACTGTTGTGGAACACCTAAAGGGTTAACAAAGTTTGTAAAATCAGTTTTGAATACCTTGAGGGGTGTAGTTTCTAGAATGGGGTCACTTTTTTGGAGTTTCTACTCTAGGGGTGCATCAGGGGGGCTTCAAATGGGACATGGTGTCAAAAAAACAGTCTAGCAAAATCTGCCTTCCAAAAACCGTATGGCATTCCTTTCCTTCTGCGCCCTGCCATGTGCCCGTACAGCGGTTTACGACCACATATGGGGTGTTTCTGTAAACTACAGAATCAGAGCCATAAATATTGAGTTTTGTTTGGCTGTTAACCCTTGCTTTGTAACTGGAAAAAAAGATATTAAAATGGAAAATCAGTAACTGGAAAAAATGAAATTTTGAAATTGTATCTCTATTTTCCATTACTTCTTGTGGAAAACACCTAAAGGGTTAACAAAGTTTGTAAAATCAGTTTTGAATACCTTGAGGGGTGTAGTTTCTAGAATGGGGTCATTTTTGGGTGGTTTCTATTAGGTAAGCCTCACAAAGTGACTTCAGACCTGAACTGGTCCTTGAAAAGTGGTTTTTTGAAAATTTTTGAAAAATTTCAAGATTTACTTCTAAACTTCTAAGTCTTGTAACATCCCCAAAAAATAAATGTGATTCCTAAAATGATCCAAACATGAAGTAGACATATGGGGAATGTAAAGTAATAACTATTTTTGTAGGTATTACTATGTATTATAGAAGTAGAGAAATTGAAACTTTGAAATTTGCAAATTTTTCTAAATTTTTGGCAATCTTGGTATTTTTTTATAAATAATAAAGATTTTTTTTTTCTCCATTTTACCAGTGTCATGAAGTACAATATGTGAATGGCCTGGATAAGTCAAAGCGTTTTAAAGTTATTCACACATAAAGTGACACTGGTCACATTTGCAAAAAATGGCCTGGTCCTTAAGGTGAAAATGAGCCCGGTCCCTAAGAGGTTAAACTCCACCATCTTTGTGCAAGTATATCTGGTTAGTGACATCTACCTTTATTCATGTTTCAGGGACAGTATGTTATGCAGAGCTGTTTAAAGGGAACCTGTCACCAGTTTTATGGTGTCCTAACTAAGGGCAACATAAATAAGTGACTGATTCACTTAGCAAAATGCTGGGTCACTTTCTTTAATTGACCCAGTCAATCTGCCAACATCTTGTATTGAAAAGCTCCAGCTGATAATGATGAGTCATGAATATTCATGAGCTCCTGACTCTCCCCGCCCACCTGCTGCTGGATGACAGTTTGTTTCCATAGGAATCAGCAGCAGGTGGGCAGGGGAGTGGCTATAGCTCTGAATTAAATATACGCTGGACTCGATGACCTCACGCCGGACTCGAATCAGCTCGTTAGCATGCAGCATCTTTGTGTGTATATTATGAGGTAACCATCTGTCACACCAGTAAGTGAATACATCTAAGGCCTCTTTCACACTTGCGTTGTCCGGATCCGGCGTGTACTCCACTTGCCGGAATTACACGCCGGATCCGGAAAAACGCAAGTGAACTGAAAGCATTTGAAGATGGATCCGTCTTCAAAATGCTTTCAGTGTTACTATGGCAGCCAGGACGCTATTAAAGTCCTGGTTGCCATAGTAGTAGTGGGGAGCAGGAGAGCGGTATACTTACCGTCCGTGCGGCTCCCGGGGGGCTTCAGAATGACGTCAGAGTGCCCCATGCGCATGAATGACGTGCCATGCGATCACGTGATCCATGCGCTTGGGGCGCCCTCACGTCACTCTGGAGCGCCCCGGGAGCCGCACGGACGGTAAGTATACTGCTCCCCCGCTCCCCACTACACTTTACCATGGCTGCCAGGACTTTAGCGTCCCGGCAGCCATGGTAACCATTCAGAAAAAGCTAAACGTCGGATCCGGCAATGCGCCGAAACGACGTTTAGCTTAAGGCCAGATCCGGATCAATGCCTTTCAATGGGCATTAATTCCGGATCCGGCCTTGCGGCAAGTCTTCAGGATTTTTGGCCGGAGCAAAAAGCGCAGCATGCTGCAGTATTTTCTCCGGCCAAAAAACGTTCCGGTCCTGAACTGAAGACATCCTGATGCATCCTGAACGGATTTCTCTCCATTCAGAATGCATTAGGATAAAACTGATCAGGATTCTTCCGGCATAGAGCCCCGACGACGGAACTCTATGCCGGAAGACAAGAACGCAGGTGTGAAAGAGCCCTAAGGCACTTTTTAGTAGTTAATGATTGTATATAATTAGTTAGATTATAATCAAATATCCACGACAGGTTCCCTTTAAGTACAGTAGTTGTAGTGTTACTTAGGGAGTTATTTCTCTTAGCTAGCCATGCAATCTATGTATAGGCAGCCATTTTGGATATATGCTCAGTGTTATGCAAATGTTATAATACATGCTGTTCTATGCTTTCTGATGATACATGTTATGCCTTATACTTATACAAGCCATTTCTATTCTTTCTTTCTTTTTAAAATCTTTTTTATTGATTTTGTAACAAAGATAATGGTATACAAAAACAATGGTGCAGTAAGAGAGTTTGTACAGTGGTACACAAGCGAGTCTGTACAAAATGTGAAGCAATTAAGACAGGGATACAATACTAGTTTGTTACAGGGTGAAGCAAGTCAGAAACTGGTGTATTCTTGTAGTTTTACCAATTCACAATCCTGTTGATCAATAAACAAGTTAGACTACAGAAAACAGTCCTCTTATTTGGAAGACAGGAAATGGTTTATGCTGAATGTCAGACTGCCCACTGTGGGAATGTGTATGAAGACAGAACAGAGATTTTAATTAGCTACAATATAATATTATAAAGTTGACTTGAAGAAGGACAGGAAACACTCCATGGTCAAATAAATCATGACAGGCCACTTGGTAGCTTTAAAGAAATAACTGAGGCACTGCATCAATTAGCAGCTATGATTATGATTTATTTCATAGAGTTTAATCTTGGTGTAAAGTTAGATACACATGTCTATGGGTGAACCAAATTTATGATTTAACCACTTCAGCCCCGCTAGGTGAAACCCCCTTCATGACCAGAGCACTTTTTACACTTCGGCACTACACTCCTTTCACCGTTTATCGCTCGGTCATGCAACTTACCACCGAAATGAATTTTACCTCCTTTTCTTCTCACTAATGGAGCTTTCATTTGGTGGTATTTTATTGCTGCTGACATTTTTACTTTTTTTGTTATTAATCAAAATGTAATGATTTTTTTGCAAAAAAATGACATTTTTCACTTTCAGCTGTAAAATTTTGCAAAAAAAACGACATCCATATATAAATTTTTCGCCAAATTTATTGTTCTACATGTCTTTGATAAAAAAAAAATGTTTGGGCAAAAAAAAAAATGGTTTGGGTAAAAGTTATAGCGTTTACAAACTATGGTACAAAAATGTGAATTTCCGCTTTTTGAAACAGCTCTGATTTTCTGAGCACCTGTCATGTTTCCTGAGGTTCTACAATGCCCAAACAGTAGAAAACCCCCACAAATGACCCCATTTCGGAAAGTAGACACCCTAAGGTATTCGCTGATGGGCATAGTGAGTTCATAGAACTTTTTATTTTTTGTCACAAGTTAGCGGAAAATGATGATGATTTTATTTTTTTTATTTTTTCTTACAAAGTCTCATATTCCACTAACTTGCGACAAAAAATAAAAAATTCTAGGAACTCACCATGCCCCTCACAGAATACCTTGGGGTGTCTTCTTTCCAAAATGGGGTCACTTGTGGGGTAGTTATACTGCCCTGGCAATTTAGGGGCCCAAATGTGTGAGAAGAACTTTGCAATCAAAATGTGTAAAAAATGACCGGTGAAATCCAAAAGGTGCACTTTGGAATATGTGCCCCTTTGCCCACCTTGGCAGCAAAAAAGTGTCACACATCTGGTATCGCCGTACTCAGGAGAAGTTGGGGAATGTGTTTTGGGGTGTCATTTTACATATAACCATGCTGGGTGAGAAAAATATCTTGGTCAAATGCCAACTTTGTATAAAAAAATGGGAAAAGTTGTCTTTTGCCAAGATATTTTTCTCACCCAGCATGGGTATATGTAAAATGACACCTCAAAACACATTCCCCAACTTCTCCTGAGTACGGCGATACCAGATGTGTCACACTTTTTTGCTGCCAAGGTGGGCAAAGGGGCACATATTCCAAAGTGCACCTTTCAGATTTCGCAGGCCATTTTTTACACATTTTGATTGCAAGGTACTTCTCACACATTTGGGCCCCTAAATTGCCAGGGCAGTATAACTACGCCACAAGTGACCCCATTTTGGAATCAAAATGTGTAAAAAATGGCCTGCGAAATCCGAAAGGTGCACTTTGGAATGTGTGCCCCTTTGCCCACCTAGGCTGCAATAAAGTGTGACACATCTGGTATCGCCGTACTCAGGAGAAGTTGGGGAATGTGTTTTGGGGTGCCATTTTACATATACCCATGCTGGGTGAGAGAAATATCTTGGCAAAAGACAACTTTTCCCATTTTTTTATACAAAGTTGGCATTTGACCAAGATATTTTTCTCACCCAGCATGGGTATATGTAAAATGACACCCCAAAACACATTCCCCAACTTCTCCTGAGTACGGCGATACCACATGTGTGACACTTTTTTGCAGCCTAGATGCGCAAAGGGGCCCAAATTCCTTTTAGGAGGGCATTTTTAGACATTTGGATCCCAGACTTCTTCTCACACTTTCGGGCCCCTAAAAAGCCAGGGCAGTATAAATACCCCACATGTGACCCCACTTTGGAAAGAAGACACCCCAAGGTATTCAATGAGGGGCCTGGCGAGTTCCTAGACATTATTTTTTTTTTGCATAAGTTAGCGGATATTGATTTTTTTAGTTTTTTTCTCACAAAGTCTCACTTTCCGCTAACTTAGGACAAAAATTTCAATCTTTCATGGACTCAATATGCCCCTCACGGAATACCTTGGGGTGTCTTCTTTCCGAAATGGGGTCACATGTGGGGTATTTATACTGCCCTGGCTTTTTAGGGGCCCTAAAGCGTGAGAAGAAGTCTGGAATATAAATGTCTAAGAAAGTGTTTACGCATTTGGATTCCGTGAGGGGTATGGTGCGTCCATGTGAGATTTTATTTTTTGACACAAGTTAGTAGAATATGAGACTTTGTAAGAAAAAACAAAAACAAAAACAAACAAAAAATTTCCGCTAACTTGTGCCAAAAAAAATGTCTGAATGGAGCCTTACCGGGGGGGGGGGGGGTGATCAATAACAGGGGGGGTGATCAATGACAGGGGGGTGATCAATGACAGGGGGGTGATCACCCATATAGACTCCCTGATCACCCCCCTGTCATTGATCACCCCCCCTGTAAGGCTCCATTCAGACATCCGCATGATTTTTTACGGATCCATGGATACATGGATCGGATCCACAAAACACATGCGGACGTCTGAATGGAGCCTTACAGGGGGGTTATCAATGACAGGGGGTGATCAGGGTAATCAGGGTGATCACCCCCCTGTCACTGATCACCCCCCCTGTAAGGCTCCATTCAGACATCCGCATGATTTTTTACGGATCCATGGATACATGGATCGGATCCACAAAACGCATGCGGACGTCTGAATGGAGCCTTACAGGGGGGTTATCAATGACAGGGGGTGATCAGGGTAATCAGGGTGATCACCCCCCTGTCACTGATCACCCCCCCTGTAAGGCTCCATTCAGACATCCGCATGATTTTTTACGGATCCATGGATACATGGATCGGATCCACAAAACGCATGTGGACGTCTGAATGGAGCCTTACAGGGGGGTTATCAATGACAGGGGGTGATCAGGGTAATCAGGGTGATCACCCCCCTGTCACTGATCACCCCCCCTGTAAGGCTCCATTCAGACATCCGCATGATTTTTTACGGATCCATGGATACATGGATCGGATCCACAAAACGCATGCGGACGTCTGAATGGAGCCTTACAGGGGGGTTATCAATGACAGGGGGTGATCAGGGTAATTAGGGTGATCACCCCCCTGTCACTGATCACCCCCCCTGTAAGGCTCCATTCAGACATCCGCATGATTTTTTACGGATCCATGGATACATGGATCGGATCCACAAAACGCATGTGGACGTCTGAATGGAGCCTTACAGGGGGGTTATCAATGACAGGGGGTGATCAGGGTAATCAGGGTGATCACCCCCCTGTCACTGATCACCCCCCCTGTAAGGCTCCATTCAGACATCCGCATGATTTTTTACGGATCCATGGATACATGGATCGGATCCACAAAACGCATGTGGACGTCTGAATGGAGCCTTACAGGGGGGTTATCAATGACAGGGGGTGATCAGGGTAATCAGGGTGATCACCCCCCTGTCACTGATCACCCCCCCTGTAAGGCTCCATTCAGACATCCGCATGATTTTTTTTTTTACGGATCCATGGATACATGGATCGGATCCACAAAACGCATGTGGACGTCTGAATGGAGCCTTACAGGGGGGTTATCAATGACAGGGGGTGATCAGGGTAATCAGGGTGATCACCCCCCTGTCACTGATCACCCCCCCTGTAAGGCTCCATTCAGACATCCGCATGATTTTTTACGGATCCATGGATACATGGATCGGATCCACAAAACGCATGCGAACGTCTGAATGGAGCCTAACAGGGGGGTTATCAATGACAGGGGGGTGATCAGGGAGTGTATATGGGTGATCACCCGCCTGTCATTGATCACCCCCTGTAAGGCTCCATTCAGACGTCCGCATGTGTTTTGCGGATCCGATCCATGTATCCATGGATCCGTAAAAATCATGCGGACGTCTGAATGGAGCCTTACAGGGGAGTGATCAATGACAGGGGGGTGATCAATGACAGGGGGTGATCAGGGAGTGTATATGGGTGATCACCCGCCTGTCATTGATCACCCCCCTGTAAGGCTCCATTCAGACGTCCGTATGCTTTTTGCGGATCCGATCCATGTATCCGTGGATCTGTAAAAATCATACGGACGTCTGAACGGAGCCTGACAGGGGGGTGATCAATGACAGGGCGGTGATCAATGACAGGGGGGTGATCAGGGAGTTTATATGGGGTGATCATGGGTGATCAGGGGTTTATAAGGGGTTAATAAGTGACGGGTGTAGTGTAGTGTGGTGTTTGGTGCGACTGTACTGACCTACCTGAGTCCTCTGGTGGTCGATCCTAACAAAAGGGACCACCAGAGGACCAGGTAGGAGGTATATTAGACGCTGTTATGAAAACAGCGTCTAATATACCTGTTAGGGGTTAAAAAATTCGGATCTCCAGCCTGCCAGCGAGCGATCGCCGCTGTTAGGCTGGAGATCCACTCGCTTACCTTCCGTTCCTGTGAGCGCGCGCGCCTGTGTGCGCGGGTTCACAGGAAATCCCGGCCCTCGCGAGATGACGCGTATATGCGTCGTCGTGCGCAGGGCTGCCACCTCCGGACCGCACATCTGCGTTAGGAGGTCCGGAGGTGGTTAATGTGAGCCACTGTCCAGTCCTAAATATTGCACAGCATTAGTAAAACTATCTGAATGAGTGGTCAAGTGTTGTGCAGTATTGAATAAAAAAGCAAAGGTTCCTTTTTTTCTCAGAATCGATGAGATTCCCCTAATCAAACAATCTAATCAACGTACTGTCAACATTAATGGTGATATAACCTTTTATAGCAGCTCACCACTGGGTGCGTTAAATCCAATAACATGTCAGGATCTAAATGATTAATTTCAGCTTACACATGGATGAGATCCATGTGCACAGAGCCTATATTACAGTCCAGTCAATACAGTTCTGTAATAAAAAGCCTTCACATTATGGCAGCCATCTATGCCCACTGCCACTCCACTTCCTCCGGGGGTCATAGCTGAAGGTTCTTTAGGGCTCTGGTCCCTCTCTTGGGCTTGCCTGCCGGAGCAGCGCTGTTCGCCTTCTGTGCAAACTGAGACTCCTTCTTTATCTCACAATTCGTCTCACTTTCTGTAGGGCACACACAGCTGCTTCCTTTGGCTCTTGATGGGACAGCATTCAAGCACCACGATCTTCCCCAGCCAATGGCTGGCTATGCCTGGGGTACTTTAGGCACCTTTTCCTGTGAGAAGGTTCCTGAGCCATAGGTTCTAGTTCACTAGCGTTCTGCAAAGGTGTTCTGTTTCTAGGTTTGCCCGCTCATGTACCTACTTCTGCCTGTTTTCCGGATTTGACCCATTCACTGTCTAACTTCTGCCTGATCTCCGTTCTGGCCCTGAGCTGCCCATTGACCTTGGATTGTTTATCAAATAGCACAAACTCTGCCTGCCTAGACCTTGGTCTGACTATGGTTTTGACCTATTCCTCAATGCTCTGCACCAGTGTCTCTTGGCATTCACTTAAACATAGACTACTACAAGAAGTAACATCCTGGTGGTTCCCCTGCAGCAAAGTCCAGATCCTAATACAGGGTTTAAAGCATGGTGATCTGGGGGCCACTTAGATAACACCCTTAGGAGTAGCCCCAAGCGAAATTTGTTCAAGTGACACAGCACATCCACATTCGCTTCTGCAACTCTTTGGCACTCCTTGTGCAATAGTATGGTGCTGGTTTATGCCACTATAGTCTCCCCAAAACCAATGCTTCTGGGTCAGCATGCCTCAGTAATTTGTCAAAGTGGTGGAACATGTCTCATTTATTTCTAAAAAAAACAAAGCTGCTGGGTCCACCACTGATCCAAAGTTTAATGGAGCGGCAGAAACATACGAGTGTCCACCATTCCATTCAGCTGTGTGGTACTGCCTGAGATAGTCAAGTACAAGCACTCAGCTATCTCTAGCAGCCCCAGTTGACTGAAGCCTCAGCAGCATGCATGTTCCCTGCTTCATTCCAACTGGAAAACATGGCCCCCATATTCATAATAATCAGCGGGGCCAACAGCAATTGGATGTATCGATAGGGGATAAGTTACAGTAATGGGACAACCTCTTTAATAGCATGTCTGATAGATTATGGCTCCAACTATGGGATTCCCACCTATTCGTTAGACAGATGAGAGTTTTCCTACTTCCATTAACTACAATATAGCTGCACTCATGCATGGTCAGTGGTTACCTCTGCACTTCATCTACTCCTTACTGGAGTGCTACACTGGGATCAAAAGACCCCCATTCTGCTACTAAAAGACCCCCATTCTGCCACTATACAGTGGCGGAAATAATTATTTGACCCCTCACTGATTTTGTAAGTTTGTCCAATGACAAAGAAATGAAAAGTCTCAGAACAGTATCATTTCAATGGTAGGTTTATTGTAACAGTGGCAGATAGCACATCAAAAGGAAAATCGAAAAAATAACTTTAAATAAAAGATAGCAACTGATTTGCATTTCATTGAGTGAAATAAGTATTTGAACCCTCTAACAAAAAAAGACTTAATACTTGGTGGAAAAACCCTTGTTTGCAAGCACAGAGGTCAAACGTTTCTTGTAATTGATGACCAAGTTTGCGCACATTTTAGGAGGAATGTTGGTCCACTCCTCTTTGCAGATCATCTCTAAATCCCTAAGGTTTCGAGGCTGTCTCTGTGCAACTCTGAGCTTGAGCTCCCTCCATAGGTTTTCGATTGGATTAAGGTCCGGAGACTGACTAGGCCACTCCATGACCTTAATGTGCTTCTTCTTGAGCCACTCCTTTGTTGCCTTTGCTGTATGTTTTGGGTCATTGTCGTGCTGGAACACCCATCCACGACCCATTTTCAGTTTCCTGGCAGAGGGAAGGAGGTTGTCGCTCAGGATTTCACGATACATGGCTCCGTCCATTTTCCCGTTTATGCGAATAAGTTGTCCTGTGCCCTTAGCAGAAAAACACCCCCAAAGCAAAATGTTTCCACCCCCATGCTTGACGGTGGGGACGGTGTTTTGGGGGTCATAGGCAGCATTTTTCTTCCTCCAAACACAGCGAGTTGAGTTAATGCCAAAGAGCTCTATTTTGGTCTCATCAGACCACAGCACCTTCTCCCAGTCACTCTCTGAATCATTCAGGTGTTCATTGGCAAACTTTAGACGGGCCTGCACATGTGCCTTCCTGAGCAGGGGGACCTTGCGAGCCCTGCAGGATTTTAATCCATTGCGGTGTAATGTGTTTCCAATGGTTTTCCTTGGTGACTGTGGTCCCTGCTAATTTGAGGTCATTAACTAACTCCTCCCGTGTAGTTCTAGGATGCTTTTTCACCTTTCTCAGAACCATTGACACCCCACGAGGTGAGATCTTGCGTGGAGCCCCAGAGCGAGGTCGATTGATGGTCATTTTGTGCTCCTTCCATTTTCGAACAATCGCACCAACAGTTGTCACCTTCTCTCCCAGCTTCTTGCTAATGGTTTTGTAGCCCATTCCAGCCTTGTGCAGGTCTACAATTTTGTCTCTGACATCCTTGGACAGCTCTTTGGTCTTTCCCATGTTGGAGAGTTTGGAGTCTGCTTGATTGATTGATTCTGTGAACAGGTGTCTTTTATACAGGTGACTAGTTAAGACAGGTGTCCTTAATGAGGGTGACTAATTGAGTAGAAGTGTCTAACCACTCTGTGGGAGCCAGAACTCTTAATGGTTGGTAGGGGTTCAAATACTTATTTCACTCAATGAAATGCAAATCAGTTGCTATCTTTTATTTAGAAGTTATTTTTTCGATTTTCCTTTTGATGTGCTATCTGCCACTGTTACAATAAACCTACCATTGAAATGATACTGTTCTGAGACTTTTCATTTCTTTGTCATTGGACAAACTTACAAAATCAGTGAGGGGTCAAATAATTATTTCCTCCACTGTATATGGGTCCCAGAGATGGCCACACAGTGCACCATTAGTACTTACTTGTCCCTCCTCCCACACTATGTGCCACCCTTCTTTTTTCTGATATGGAGAATACATGTGTAAGCATGTCTGTGATACCAGATGGTTGAGGGCTGCACAGAAGGTAATGTGACCCCCGACTGCAGGTTGTATACCCCATTATGGTATCCTGTGGAGTGTATGGCATCCATTGTCCAACTTGACTATTGCTAATGAATTGGTAAGCTGGTGGGGCTGCCATCAATCCACAATGCTTCCACAAAGTGGCGTTGAGTTGCCAGGATAGGAATAGTCTTTAGTATATTATTTATCCTGCAATTAAATATTAACAAGGAATAGTCACCTGTTTGATACAGAATATATATAACAATGGTATATATATATATATATATATATATATATATATATATATATAGATACAAAAATCGGACTGCACTCCAAGAAATTCTTTGAAAATCTGTGTTTATTCACCCATCAATGGCAAAGCAACGTTTCGGCTCCAACTGAGCCTTTCTCAAGCATTGGTGAACAGTAAATGGCAGGTATATAAAGGTGTATCACATATACAATCAATTAATCCACATGATTGATACTTTACAAATGGTATCTGTATACAATACATAAGTGTGCAAAAAACGCAAATCATTCATATTACATAAAGTGACATGTGCTTAATCTATTGACAAAATTCCAAATTGTGTCATGTTACATATAAAAATACCGACTGGTACATAATTGGTTGCACCTGTGGCTTATCACCATATCGTTTGAATATCAGCTGCAATAGTAACCATGTGCAAAAAATACAAGGGATTAATGAATTTTAACCTGATAGACGGATGGGGCCCACGTATACTGTAGCGCCGATCGGCACGTCCTGTGTAATCCAGTGCGCATGTACCAGCCTGTCAGCGTCATCAGCAGGGGACATGTCCAAGTGCCAAGTCGCCACCTACTGATGACATCAGCCGCACCTTGGTAACGCCCATCGATGACAGCAGAAGGCCGCGTCTGCGCAATGACCTCATTGCAGTCCAGCCGCCATGTTGCTTAAGGGAGTCCTCTGTGGGAAATAATTATATTCCTTATCTAAGTGGCCAGGCATCGTTCTACAGTGTCAGTTGCTGTGGTCGCTTACCACTGTATTGCCGGAGGGCAGCGCCACCATCTTTTTCAAAATGATAGACGCAGCTCCAATGTTCCCACAAACAGCCACCGGCACGTCAGTGTCGCTGGCGCCGTGGGAGCATACCCGACTTCACTATGCAACTGCGAGGGTACTCCTCATTATAATAGAACGATGCCCACATGAGGACAATAGCCGGCCACATAGAAGGATGGTTAAGTCGCTCCCCCTTTTTTTTAATATATTGCAGCTGGATGGAACATACGTCTGGATTCCACAAAAATAAAAATAAAAATGTACGTCACAAAACAGAGTCATTTTTCTGGGGCTTGTCATCCACTTTCAGGTTCATCAATCTTCCAGAGTACCTTCGGTATTGATAGAAAAAAGAGAAAAAAGAAATATTGTAATATTTAAACACAATTTTTGATTCACACAGTCACTAACACACTGTTTATTGTTTCTGTAGATAAATCTTATACCGAAGGTACTCTGGAAGATTGATGAACCTGAAAGTGGATGACAAGCCCCAGAAAAATGACTCTGTTTTGTGACGTACATTTTTATTTTTATTTTTGTGGAATCCAGACGTATGTTCCATCCAGCTGCAATATATTAAAAAAAAGGGGGAGCGACTTAACCATCCTTCTATGTGGCCGGCTATTGTCCTCATGTGGGCATCGTTCTATTATAATGAGGAGTACCCTCGCAGTTGCATAGTGAAGTCGGGTATGCTCCCACGGCGCCAGCGACACTGACGTGCCGGTGGCTGTTTGTGGGAACATTGGAGCTGCGTCTATCATTTTGAAAAAGATGGTGGCGCTGCCCTCCGGCAATACAGTGGTAAGCGACCACAGCAACTGACACTGTAGAACGATGCCTGGCCACTTAGATAAGGAATATAATTATTTCCCACAGAGGACTCCCTTAAGCAACATGGCGGCTGGACTGCAATTAGGTCATTGCGCAGACGCGGCCTTCTGCTGTCATCGATGGGCGTTACCAAGGTGCGGCTGATGTCATCAGTAGGTGGCGACTTGGCACTTGGACATGTCCCCTGCTGATGACGCTGACAGGCTGGTACATGCGCACTGGATTACACAGGACGCGCCGATCGGCGCTACAGTATACGTGGGCCCCATCCGTCTATCAGGTTAAAATTCATTAATCCCTTGTATTTTTTGCACATGGTTACTATTGCAGCTGATATTCAAACGATATGGTGATAAGCCACAGGTGCAACCAATTATGTACCAGTCGGTATTTTTATATGTAACATGACACAATTTGGAATTTTGTCAATAGATTAAGCACATGTCACTTTATGTAATATGAATGATTTGCGTTTTTTGCTCACTTATGTATTGTATACAGATACCATTTGTAAAGTATCAATCATGTGGATTAATTGATTGTATATGTGATACACCTTTATATACCTGCCATTTACTGTTCACCAATGCTTGAGAAAGGCTCAGTTGGAGCCGAAACGTTGCTTTGCCATTGATGGGTGAATAAACACAGATTTTCAAAGAATTTCTTGGAGTGCAGTCCGATTTTTGTATCTTCATTACTGGGTAAGCACCTGCTGCCGTACTTGGATTTTGCACCCATTTTTTACGCTATAAATTGGAGGGTGGTGCCGCCTGTTGTTTTTTCTTTTTTATATATATATATATATATATATATATATCTAGAAAAGGGACATTCAGAAGTATTTTGCATATGTCGCCATCAAAACATGAAACAAATAAGAACTCCCCACTAATAGATTACATATTACACATTAAAATGCAATTGTTACTATATGTCACTTAACCCCATCAGTTCTATTCTACACATTAATTTATAAAAAAAGAAGATAAAATGTTTGATATAACCATGTCCCAGGCCCAAGATACTGAAGATATGTTCTTCGTGTTGTGCAGTAGATGCAGCTCTGCCAGTTTAGTTTTTCATTGACAAGTGTCTTTATAATCCTGCAAGAATTGTTCTAATCAAAGACTCAATTGACTGAGTAATTACAGGCGTGTTACTCTGTGGGAACCTTGCAAATTGCAAAAATAAAATGAATGTCATTGGCTAAACATCAAGGACACTACATTCAGATAATTCTTCCATGTCGTTGTTCATCTCTCTCACTCATTATTATTGCTATGTATTATGCGGTCTGTTTATGTCTTTTTTGGGGGGTAATTGATGTGTGTGCAGTTGTCATAGTAACCAACACTTTCTATTTGCGGTAATATCCAATTCGGTAAAACCTTTCCCTTTTAATATGAAGAGTTCACCTGTAAATAGAAATCCCTGCATTTTTGATCTATTCTGCCTTTCATAAGTTATATTTCTTGCATCTTTCTTAGAATTTCCTCACTCATGATATGCATTTGCAGGACAAATAGACATTTAGAAAGTTGTTAATGTGTCCAAGAATGTGGTGGGAATACTTTATTGGGGTATAATCTGATGACAATGTCAATTACCTGGCCCAATCCTGTGGTGTCTGCCTCTCCACCCAGCATCTCCCACTCCAGTCCGTGCAGTGGTGCTCAGGAGATCAGGATCGGAACATGCACCAGTCGCACGGCCATTTCTGGAAAGTTCTCATGCCAACCATACAAGAGCTGGTTGGTTTGCCTATCGGAGAGACAGGACACCCAGCTAGTCAGGTCTCTGGCTTGGCATCCAATCAGAGGGCTAAGCTGTGGACAGGGGCGGACTGACAACTCATGGGGGCAATAAGAGATTATGGGCCCCTGTGTCCCGCCCACCCTCAAGTCAAACCCACACACAGCCACACCCACATATTGCGCTGCCCACATCACCTACACTTGGTACAGAATTTCTCTTTACCATCCCCCCCACTTTCTTTAACCACCCAGCACCCTTACTCATATAAAAAAAAAGTAATATATATAATATAGCTTACAGTGAATTACTGTAAATACTTTCAGTTTTGAAGACTCCAGCTCAGGATCAGTGCTCTGGGCAGTGGGCAGCTGGGCTCAGGGCTGGAAGTGGGCACCACTCTGCAGTTCAGGAGACCTATAAGACGCACCTGGATTTTAAGGGGGACAATAAGAAAAAATATATATTTTATTACACCTCAGGTCAGACCCCCAATCAGACCCCCAATCAGACCCCCAATGTTAATCAGACCTCAGCTGACAGCCCCGATCAGACCCCCAATGTAAATAAGACCCCAATAAAACCTCAAATCAGACCTCAGCTCAGACCCCAATGTAAATTACCCCCAATCAGACCTCAGATGAGAGCCCCATGCCTCTCATTAGCCCCCATTATCAGCCCTTATGCCTCTCATCAGCCCCCATTATGCCTCTCAGCCCCCATTATGCCTCTCAGTCGCCAGATTATGTGCCCCTCACAGTAGATATGCTCAGATATGTGCCCCCTTTAGGTAAATATGCCAGATTATGTGCCTCCTCTCAGTAGTTAGGCCAGATATGTGCCCCTCACAGTAGTTATGTCCAGATATGTGCCCCCTCACAGTAGTTATGTCAGATTATGCGCCCCCTCACAATGGTTATGTCAGATTATGTGCCCCACCACAGTAGTTATGCCAGATTATGTGCTCCTCACAGTAGTTATGCCTAGATATGGTCCTCCCTTACAGTAGTTATGCCAGATATATGCCCCTCACAGTAGATATGCCCAGATATGTGCCCCCTCACAGTAGTTATGCCAGATTATGTGCCCCCTCACAGTAGTTATGCCAGATTATGTGCCTCCTCACAGTAGTTATGCCAAATTATGTGCTCTTCACAGTAGTTATGCTAGATTATGTGCCTCTCGCAGTAGATATGCCCAGATATGTGCTCCCTCACAGTGGTTATGCCAGATTATGTGCCCCCTCACAGTAGTTAAGACAGATATGTGCCCTCTCAAATTAGTTATGCCCACAGCCCCCTCACAGTAGTTGTTGCCCCCAGTCTGCAGCTTTATAAAAAAAAAATAGAAAACACTTACCTTTTTCCTGATGACGCGCTCCCACACTCACATCGCACTGCCAGCAGCGCGATGTGTGGCCAGCAGGAAACAACAGCCTGGCAGGCTGAGACAAGAGCTGCCAGGTGTGTGAGTGCGCACCGCGCCCCCTCCCCCTTTGCCTCTGTCGCAGGCCCTCAGTCCATGCCCAAGTGCCCGAATGGTCAGTCCGCCCCTGGCTGTGGATTGAAATCAGGCATTGACTCTTGGTCACTGCCTGTGATTTGTATGTCTTCTGGTTGGTTTTTGTCCTACTATGCTTAGTGCTCATCTCCTATTCTTGTATAGATATCCTCGGTGTATCGACCTTGACTTGGCTTCTGATTAACCTCTTGTCAGACTGATTTTCTGGTTTTGACCTGACTGCTCTTCGGTATTCCTTTTGGTCATCTGGAATGGTCTACTACCTGTGAGCTCTCTGGCTTTCTGTTGTGGTACTCCACAGACACAACCTGGGACCCTAGAAGCCAAGTCCATTCTTGTGGCAAGCTCATGTTAAGACCTCCGGGTTTCGATTTTAGTAACCGGAGTGGTGTAGCAAGATTGGTAGCAGTTTTGAGTGCTGGCTGTAGATCCTGATGGTGATCTCTGTTTAAATTAGAGGCAGGTTTTCTTTTAATCACATTTTTAATCACAAGTAAGCAGATAACTAAAATAGATAAAACAAGTCCTATGTATTAACGTCAGAGCTGATGGGAGATAGAGAATCACTTTCTTCTTCAGCTTCTTCAGAATTTTGTAACATTCATATATGGTGTACATCATCCTGGTAGCTAAAGGAACATCTACTTCAGGCACAGGTGGAGTGTGCAACAGTACTATGTATTGCACTTCAGTAATACAGCACCAAGAAATTAGATTTACCTGCCCCCATTGTGGTACAGTGATCGGGTTTAAACTGCAGGTATAGGAAGTAAAATGGACTAGATCATTCCCAGGGTTTACTAATCTGCCCTATCTTTGGGATTCTAAGTTCAATGTAACTCCATTTAAAAAAGTCCTAATATATATTCTGCTCTAATTGTTAAAAGAAACCTGTTAACCTAATTGTGTAAAATGAATTTACATAGAAGAAAAAAACCTGAAGAGATCCTGGAAAACCAATATGCATTGAATTTTATCTCACGGATACAGATACTGTATTTTTCACCCTATAAGGCGCACCGGCCCATAAGACGCACCTAGGTTTCTGAGGAGGAAAATAAGAAAACAAATATTTTGAACCAAAAGGTGTGCTTTTGGTGGGCTTTGAACTAATGGTAGTCTGTGAATGATACTATTATGGGTTATCTGTGGATGACACTGTTATGGGGGATCTGTGGATGACACTGTTATAGGGGTCTGTGGATGGCACTGTTATGAGGGATCTGTGGATGACACTGTTATAGGGGTTTGTGGATGGCACTGTTTTAGGGGTCTATGGCTGACACTATTATGGGGGATCTGTGGATGACACTGTTATAGGGGTCTGTGGATGGCACTGTTATGGGGGATCTGTGGATGACACTGTTATAGGGGTCTGTGGATGGTACTGTTATAGGGGTCTGTGGCTGACACTGTTATGGGGGTCTGTGGCTGACACTGTTATGGGGGTCTGTGGCTGACACTGTTATGGGGGTCTGTGGCTGACACTGTTATGGGGGCATCTGTGGATGGCATGACACTGCTATAGGGGGATCTGTGGATGGCATGACACTGCTATAGGGGGATCTGTGGATGACAGATAAATAGCATCTTATGCTATTTGTCATCCACAGATCCTCCCCATAACAGTGTCAGCCACTGTGAATGACCCCCAGTACAGGGGGTGGGGGCTGGCATCTACACTAGTTTTTTAATGGCAGCGGGGGCCCCGTGCAGTCATTGTATTCTATTGCACCAGGCCCCGCTCACTGTATTAATCGTAACTACGGTAACTGCAGGCAATGTTTAACTATAGAATATGTTCGATCCAGCAGCCTGTACTTACGACCATAGCAGGCAGGAGGATGGGCGGGCGGGCACTAGCAGCGTAACTCACTATGTCACGTGCCCGTGCCGCCTGCTTCATTCATAAAGTTGGCAGAGCAGGCACGTGACGTAGGAAGTTACGCTGCCAGTGCCCGCCCGCCCAGTCTCCTGCCTCCTGCGGTCGGGTGGGCACTGGCAGCGTATATCCATAAATTGGTGCCAAACGTGGCACCGGAGGGTTTTTCAGTGCTCTACTCACCTGTGGCACATACCAATGAACAGCTGATGCCCCTTATTCAAGCTTCAGTGGCGCCGCGGACCTGGTCTGGTTATGGTAAGGCTTGGGCGGACTGGCAGCGTTGTCGGCTGACCATCCAGCTCACACTTCTGTTGCTGATAGGCTTCAAGTTATTATTGATTATATGTTGCAATTACGGGCCGCAGGGGTTTCAGCGGTGGTTGCCCAGCACAGGTTGTCGGGTATTGGTTTCCACTTTAGTCTTCGGGGCTGGTCGGGCGTCACAACATTTTCATAGTTTGCCAAGCCCTTAGAGGGTGGCGGAAAGAATATCTTCGAAAGGAACGTAAGGCGCCCCGTTTCTTATCAGCTTCTCACCCAGTTAGTCCAGTCATTAGTCAAGGTCTGCTCCTCTCCTGCTGAGGTTTTACTTTTCATGCCGCTTTCTGCCTCGCCTTTTTTTGGCGCGTTTAGAATTGGCAAGCTGAGGTACCGCCCAGGTGGCCTTGCTCTTGCTGATGTCTCTTTTTCCGTTTCGTCTGTGTGAGTTTGTATCAGTCGTTCAGAAACCGATGTTTTTGCTCATGGGCCGGGTTTTCTTTGCACTGTATTTCGGTCCAGTTTGCCCTGTCCGCGCTGTTGCAGAGTTCATTGCTCTCGTGTAGATAGCACTCCGTTTTTATGCCATGCCTCCCCCCTCACCTGTTTCCAGTCTTGCTTCGTTTTCTGCCGTTGCCTCAAATCATTGGGTATGCCTGTCGCAGAGTATGGCTCTCATTCGTTTCGTATTGGGGCAGGCATGGAGGCTGCCAGGGCGGCTTTACCGGATTCTGAGGTACAATGAATTGGTAAGTGGAAGTCAGCATGCTTTGTCTATTATGTTTACCCTGAGATATTATAGTTATTTTCTTCACAGATTCTCATAGCCACACGGTTTGTTTTCTAGGGCATTCCTACATTCTCTGGGCTGGGCAGAGTGGATTTCAGGCCTGGTGGACGAAGCCTGGTTTCCCGGCTGTTTGAGGTCATGTGGCGTGGCATTCGCGGTCTTCGTTGGTCGCCAGTCCCGCCGGAGGCTGTTAATGTCAGTACAGTGATACGATCCTTGGTTGTTTTAGTAACTCACGCTGGGGTAATTGACCTCTGCATGCTAACGGTGGCGGATCTTATAACCCCCATTAGAGACAATCGGGAAAGATTCCCTACTTTCTTTCAGGAAGCTATTCTGGTCTGGTCTGATCTATAGAGTTACTTGGCAGGGTGCCAGAGACCGAGGTGCTAATGAGAGGGTATGGCACACAGTTCATGCGAGGATTTCTCACTTTGTTCGTTATGTGGTAATGATATTATTCGGTGGTAAGTGTGTGGTTTTATCAGCTGGAAGGACGACCAACACCTTATGCAACCTGAATTGGCCTGGACATTTTTCTTTCCAGACTTCAAAAAGCTATGACAGGCCTTGTTTTGTTGGGTGGGGGTCGGAGCGCCGTGTAGAAGTACACGGGCTCCTCCGTGGAGGTTGGTGGAAATAAATTACTAAGACCGGAGGAGAAGGCGGACATGCCAACTGTGGTTTTCGTGGGGCATATCGCTTCTCATACTCCTGGAAGTGGTTTCTGGTGATAAGAGTTTGGTGTTTTTGGTGAAGAAAATAGTTAAAAAAAGATAAATAAAGCTGTGACCGATCCTCACTCCACAAAACATGTGCCTCTGTCGTTATTTAGTTTAGGCGGGGAAGACATGTTAAGCGGTTGGGTTTTAGTTATCTGCAGTACAGTTAACGCCACAGCATATAGCGAGGGCGTTTTTGACTGCAGATACTGTTGGCAGCTCATGTGTTAAATCTCTCATGTCTTCTGCCGGCATTGTGGTTTATCCTGAAGAGGGGGGGTGTTTCCTTTAGCATGGTGCCTGCCTGTTTGAGTATTTGGTTCACTCTCTTATTCCCCCCTCCTTTTTCTCAGGTTCAGATCAGATGGTCTCTCCTGTCCCTCCCCCTAGATTTAATAATCAGGAGGGCTTATCACATCTCTGTCTCTTTTCACCGGCACCTTCAACAGGAATTTTCCCACCCTCCCGCCCCTTTTATTGTTTTCTCTATGATGGTTTTTCTTACATTTCTTTCTGTTACAGTTGTCATGGTTTAAGTCACAGCTGGAGGTCGGTGAAAATAAATTACTAAGACCGGAGGAGAAGGCGGACTTCCCCACTGTGGTTTTCGTGGGGCATATCGCTTCTCATATTCCTGGAAGTGGTTTCTGGTGATAAGAGTTTGGTGTTTTTGGTGAAGAAAATGGTTAAAAAAGATAAATAAAGCTGTGTCGGGGGCGTGGCCGGAAGTTGATATGTGAGGACGCGTGTGAGAGAGCTCCGGACCCAAATCCCCTAACTTCTACATTATCCTGTGAATTCATTGCCGCAAACATTACCTCTCGAGCCGGCAGGAGGTCGGGAAAAACCCGAAACACAAATATGGCTCGAAATAGAGCGCAATCTGCAGCGGACAGACTCAAGGAGTTTGCCCGCGTGGAAGACCAAGATGGCGCCGGATCTCGTTCGCCGTCGGCAGAGAGGACGGGAGAGGAAGCTGGAACTGGGGAGGCAGAGCAGTCGACCAGCGAACCGTCTCTCAAGCAAGTGACTGAACAGTTACTAACAGCCATATCTGTCTGCCGCACGTCTATGGTGGGCAAATTGGAGGAAGTGAAGGTGGACATAGGCTTGCTCCGCCATGACATGCAGGCCATTCGGGATCGAGTTAAGAGACCGAGAATAGAATCTCCGATGTGGAAGATCGCCTGCAGCCGCTCCCCACAAAAGTGCAGGAACTGGAGCAAAAGGTGAACTTCTGGCAGCAGAAATGTGACGATTATGAGAACCGCACGCGTCGCAACAACCTGCGGATCATCGGCTTGCCCGAGAAGGCGGAGGGTAATAATCCGTGCGCATTTATCACTACCTGGCTTCAGGAATCTTTTCCGGACGCCACATTCTCGACAGCATTTGTCATTGAACGAGCGCATCGCGTCCCTGCTAAACCCCTTCCACCGGGGACTCCTCCAAGACCTTTGCTGGCTAGGCTGCTGAACTCTATGGATAGAGATCTGGTGCTGCGCATGGCGCGCAGCAAGCAGGAGCTGAAATTCGAAAATAGCACCATCATGATTTTCCCGGACTTCTCCTCCGAATTGCAGAAGCGCAGAGCCACTTTCAGCGCAGTGAAGCGGAGGCTGCGTGAAAAGAATTTGCCATATTCTATGGTGTATCCAGCTCGCCTGAGGGTGGCAGATGGTGATGTGAGCCGGTTCTTCAATACTCCTGAGGAAGCCACTGACTGGCTGGATGGAAGAGGGAGAAACGCAAGAGCTCAAAGATAGAACAGTGAATGTTTTTCTCCCAAAAGTATGTTGTTTGCACATTAGAAACGGATCCCGGGGGTCTGGATGTCGAGACACGAGGTAACATTTGGACAGTCTGATCATTTATTTCTTGGACGCTCCTGACTCAGTCTACTGCCCATCTATTCTGACTTTATTGCGTATTGTGGGGTGGACGGTCAGGATAGGAGGACACTAAACGCACTGAGAGGAAGAATGCAGTACATATACTACCCAGTCTGTTGGAGAGTGTTCGTAATGTCTCGGTCATCCATGCTCTGCCTGGGTTCTCATCAGAGGTTAGGGATTGGGTCCTAGGCTATGTAATCAGAAATTCTTCTGAATTATTCACGAAATCTTAGGTGCTACTGGTAAATAACCATAAGCACACCCCGTTAATCTGAAGTGCCACCAAACTATTGTGGTATACTGTTTTTGTTTATATTGTTGAGAGTGATGCGAATGGTACGAGGTTATACCATGCAGGCACTCACAGTATGTGTCAGGATGAGCCTGACAATGCAAATTATCTGTTTTCTGTGCTGTGTCGGTTGCAGTGTAAATTTGTGGGAAAGGCGGAAAGTTACTGAGGTCCTTTATATCGTGCCAATATGTCTGAGTTACGTGTGATGTCATGGAATGTCAGGGGATTGGGAGCCGCTAGAAAAAGAGCTATGGTGTTCTCTGCAGTCAGAAGGTTTAACCCGCATATTCTATGCCTACAGGAGACTCATTTAATAGCTGATAATACGAAACGATTGCAAAAGCCCTGGGTTCAATGGGCACAACACTCCTGCCATTCGAATCTGTCTAGGGGTGTGTCCCTCATGGTTCATAAATCTCTCCGGTGGGAGGTGGATGCATGTCAGGTGGATAAGGCGGGCAAATTTGTATTTGTAGCTGCCTACATCAATTGCCAATTATATGTCATCCTTGGTTTATATATCCCTCCGCCCTTTTCGCTGCAGGTGGTGCAACAGGCGGTGAGCTTTGCGGCCTCTTACCCGTCTGCCCGTATAATTAGCCTGGGTGACTTCAATATGACCTTAGATAAAGGTATGGATAGACATCATCCGGTAGCGGTTATCGATGGTCATTCCTCAAACAAAACAGCCTTGGCAGAATTGATGGAGGAAGTCGGGTGGACGGATATGTGGCGATTAAAGTATCCTGATACCAGGCAATATTCATGTTACTCTGCCAGCCATAATGCGTTGTCGCGCATAGATTACGCTCTGGGCAACCCGGGTGTGTGTACTTTACAGTATGATATAGAGTATGGCCCGAGGGGCGTGTCTGACCATACCTCTTTACAATTGACATTGAGGCTGAATGGGGATGTGATCAGACGCTCAGCTCGGATTAATCCCTTTTGGTTGACCCTGTTCGGACCGTCTGATCGCATTCCTGATCAATTAAAAGTGTTTTTAGAAGGACATGAGGAGGAATCGAATAATTCACTATTATGGGAAACTATGAAGGCATACCTTAGAGGCTGTCTTAGGTCTACTATTTCATATATAAAAAAGTCGGCGGCCAGGCAGGAGGAAAGCCTGGCGGCGGATTGCTCTAGATTAGAAACAGTGTATATTGCGGATCCCAATGATGGGAATAAGGAGGCATGGTTGGCGAAAGGGAGACAATACTTGACTCTGCTTAAGGAAAAAGCCCAAAGGAAGCTATTTTTCTCCAAGCAGACATACTTTGAGTTAGGGCAATCAGTCTAGTAAACTACTGGCTCACATCGTTAGGCAGAGTCAAGCATCCCCTGCTATATTGCGCGTCAAAGCGCTGGATGGGCAGATGCTTTCAGACCCAGAAGCTATAGTGGGCAGATTTCAGGAATTCTATAGAGACCTTTATGACTCCAGGGTGGATCATGGGATAGCCGATATAATGCAGTATCTAGAAGACCTGGAATTCCCTACTCTATCGCAGGAAGCAGTAGTTAGCCTAGAAGCCCCCATAACTATACTGGAGATTCAGGAATCTATTTCTCAACTGGCGAGGGGTAAGGCTTCTGGTCCTGATGGACTACCTCTTGAGGTGTATCTCAAATATTCCGCCCATATTACGCCTCTCTTGCTCAAAATGTACAATGATTCCTTCAGGAATGGATGCTTTCCGCAAACAATGTATGATGCTACCATTGTAGTGCTCTTGAAACCTGGCAAGGAACCGGATGAGTGCGGGTCATATCGCCCGATATCCTTATTAAATATTGATTATAAGATTATAGCGAAAATACTTGCGGTACGTCTTGGTAAAGTGGTTACCTCCTTAGTTCATTCAGACCAATCTGGATTTATGCCAGGCAGGTCCACCACTGACAACATCAGGAGAGTGCAGGTTGTGACCCAGATTGGACTTAGAAGACAGGAGAGATGGGCATTGGCGTCACTCGATACAGCAAAGGCATTTGACTCTGTTGAATGGCCGTATTTATTTCAGGTCCTTAGGAGGTTTGGATTCGGGCCAAAATTCAGGCATTGGGTAGAGTTGCTATACAAAAATCCCAAGGCGGGCGTATTGGTGAATGGGATGCTCTCGGGCAGCTTTGATTTGAGGAGAGGTACTAGACAGGGTTGCCCGTTGTCACCATTACTATTCGCATTAGCCATAGAACCATTGGCCATGCGCATTAGGGCGGACCCGCAGTATCATGGTGTTCAAATTGGTGACCAAGAGGACAGGGTAGGATTGTATGCCGACGACATGGTGCTCTTCATGTCACAAGCAGAAATCACACTACCTAGAGCGATTTCAGCGATCAAAACATTCAGTCAATTCTCGGGATTGCGGATAAATTGGTCCAAATCGACAATCTGTCCTCTATACCAGTTGGAGGAGGCGTTTCGACTCAGGAGAGCTGCCAGTGGTACAGAGCTATAAGTATTTGGGTGTACATATCACTAAAGATGTGACGTCCTTCCACGCTCTGAATATTCAGCCCCTACTGGTGTATTGCAGGGAGAAGTTCAGGGTGTGGCAGAACTTACCTTTATCAACACCGGGAAGAATCAATCTGATAAAATTGATTGTATTGCCAAAATGCCTGTACGTCTTGCAGCATGCGCCATATGCGGTTCCCAAACGGTTTTTCCAGAACCTCAACTCTCTAATATCACCTTTCATATGGGGCACAAATAGGCCCAAACTCTCAATAGTTAATTTATCACGTTTTAAGAAGGAAGGGGGCATGTCCCTACCGGATGTATATTTATATTACTTGGCTGGTCAGTTGAGGAATATAAAGTCTTGGGTGGCACCGGGAAGTGGTCTTTGCAGACAGGAAAGACAGCTGGCAGACTATTTGGGGGTTAGTAATCTATGGTCTGTGTTAGAACAACCCGGCCTATATGCACGCCAATTGCTTCCGATTCATAGAGTGGCCATTCAGGTATGGAGGGCTGGCAGGGGGCTGCATGGGGTGGATACGGAACTGCTGGAGACCCCGATTTGGGACAACCCCATGTTCCCTGATCTATTGCAGATGCAAGATAAAACGTTTTGGAAGGAACATGGGGTTGTCACACTGGGCAATCTGTACAGTAATAATGTATTTAATGACTACGAATCCATGAGCCGCAGACATGAGTTACCTAGGCAGGCGTTTTATAGGTTCCTACAATTGAGGCACGCAATGCAAGCTCATTACAGGAATAACCCAGTCCTGCTTTCCAACTTTCCTATGATTGGAGTTATCCGTTCCCAAGGGCCGCGAGGCTTTATTTCAGTATTATATACCCACCTGTTGGACGTTAAGCTGAAAGGCACCCCAATTCAAGCACTAGGCAAATGGAAAGCTAAGATCTCGGACTTCTCTACTGAGGATGAAGGCAGATGTTTTAGAGTCCCCCACACTAGTATCACCTGCAGTGAATAATAAGTTTATCCAAGTCTGCATAATACATCAGAGCTATCTGACCCCGTTGCGATTACACAAGATGGGTAGACTTGAACATGCAGATTGTCACAGGTGTGCGTCAGCGAATGCCGATTTTTGGCACCTTATATGGGAATGTCAGTATATACATGCGTTTTGGGACAAGGTAGTTGCATTACTCACTAATCTATTGGGCTCAACAGTACCATTAGATCCGAAGGTCTGCCTGTTTGGAATATTAGATGACACTACGCATACGCATCACGTCAGGATATTCTTGAGAGAGGTACTTTTCTTGGCAAGGAAGGCGATCGCCATGAGATGGATGGGCGACAGACCACCTACCTTGACACAATGGAAACAGCTAGTCAACACTATCATACCGTATGAAAATATAGTATTCAAAAATAGGGGCTGCACAGCTAAATTTCAGAAGGTGTGGGGGACATGGTGTGCTTCTTCAAGTACCGCTTACTCAACACGTGGATTGTCTGAGGCCTTAAGTGCAGAACATGCCGCACAGCATTGATTCTGACGTGTAGGAGGAACTGAGCGAAGTGCATGGAATTGGGTCAGCTGAGACGTCATACACAGTTTTTGTACTCATATTCACTTTACTTGGGTGGGTCTTTGGGTTCGAGGTACTTATAAGATAACAACGGCACAGCACAGGTGTTTGATGTTAAAAGTTTTTATTTCTTGTGATTTTGCTTAAATTACTTGGCAATATGATGTTCCAGTCGTATGTACATTCTGTATGGATACTTTAATTGTATTAATGCTACTGAATATTGTCCTACGACTGTCATTGATACTTGCTTTGTGTTTTCAATAAAGCGAATTAAAAAAAATAAAAATAAAGCTGTGTCGTTATTTGGTTTAGGCGGGGAAGACATGTTAAGCGGTTGGGTTTTAGCTATCTGCAGTCTATCAGATGGTGGTATAAGCAGAAAAGTCATGGCCGTAATGGCCACAATTCCTAAGGACCAGTGTTTTTTTTTTTACCAGGATTAGTAAACCAGGCAATAAATGAACACTATTCAATTCACTATTCAACTCTGTGGAACTGCTGGACATAGCGGAGTACAAGTGCGTGGCTGTCTCTGGCAGGCCCATAGAGTTGAGTGGAGAGGCAGCGCACATGCATGACACTGATTCATTCAAATGCTGAAACACCCAGCAGTTGGACCCCTGCTGATAAGACATTTACCCCCTATCCTGTGTATAAGGGATAAGTGTTTGTAAAGAGATACCCCCATAAAGTGGGTTGTCTCGTGAAAAATATTCTACATTTTTCAAACCAGCACCTAGATCAGATTATTTTTATAATTGCATGTAATTCAAAATTTAGTATAGCCACTAAGTCATTCAATAAAATTTTACTGCACAGCACCACCTGCTGTTTCTGCTTTTCATCATCTCTTGATCCACCTTACTGAGGTGGGCGCACATGCTCAGTTTTGACTTCAACTGCCACCAGTCATATCTTCTGTTAGAAGCTATGACAGTTAGAGGACACTGCCTGAAAAAGGGCACACTCCCTGAGCTGCAGCAGAAAAGACACACGCCCTGAGCAAGAACACACCTACTAAGCTGCCAGACTAAAATACATCTAGCAGACCAAATGGAGCAATAAATGGGGAGATCTCTGGAGGTACATGTGAGGTACAGGGCTGGTTCTAGCTTTGTTAAAAAGAGATAGTCATGTACTATATGATGTCTGATTCTAATTTTTGACATTAATCATGGGATAAACCATTATTACATTCATTGGTGGCCAGTTCGGCCCCCCCTCCCTGCCCTGTATTACATTCATTGGTGGCCAGTGCGGCCCCCCTCCCTCCCCTGTATTACATTCATTGTGGCCAGTGCTCCCCCCCTCCCTCCCCTGTATTACATTCATTGGTGGCCAGTGCGGACCCCCCTCTCCCCCCCCTAATTAAAATCACCCCCCCCATCATTGGTGGCAGCGGAGAGTTCCGATCAGAGTCCCAGTTTAATCGCAGGGGCTCCGATCGGTTACCATGGCAACCAGGACGCTACTGCAGTCCTGGTTGCCATGGTTACTTAGCAATTTTAGAAGCATTATACTTACCTGCGCTGTCTGTGACCGGCCGGGCGCTCCTCCTACTGGTAAGTGAAAGGTCTGTGCGGCGCTTTGCTTATAGCACAGACCTTTCACTTACCAGTAGGAGGAGCGCCCGGCCGGCCACAGACAGCGCAGGTAAGTATAATGCTTCTAAAATTTCTAAGTAACCATGGCAACCAGGACTGCAGTGCGGCTCTTGAGAGAAGAAGCTCTTGAGAGAAGAAGAGCGCAGGCAGCGCTCAGTGGAGACGGGCCCCCCCACTAAGAGGAGAATCCCGGACACCCTCCCATAAGAGAGCGCAGGCAGCGCTCAGGAAGCAGCCCCCAGCCCTAAGAGGAAGAGTGCAGGAAGCGCTCAGAGGAAAACCCCGACCTGCCCCCAGAAGAAAGGAGAGCGCAAGCAGCACTCAAGACCGGGAGGAAGAAGGAGAGCGCAGTCAGCGCTCAGAAGATACCCCTGGACTGGAATAAGTAACCCCTGCTATTCCCCTGCCCGGCATTACCTACTGCCACCAAACCCTATTTACCCCTGCATTAACTCCTACTACCCCCTCCTGCCTGGCAGCACCTGATCTCTTACAGGGGGCTATGATACGCACAATTAACCCCCCTGCGGCACCCGAGGGGTTAATTGTGCGGATCACAGCCCCCTGTAAGAGATCGGGTGCTGCCAGGCAGCAGGGGGCAGTCATGTACACAGTTCTTAGTATATTCTAACTTGAAGCGTCCCCATCACCATAGGAATGCCTCTATGTTAGAATATACCGTCGGATTTGAGTTACATCGTGAAAACTCAGATCCGAAAGTATATTCTAACACAGAGGCGTAAGAGATCAGGGGCTGCCAGGCAGCAGGGGGCAGTCATGTACACAGTTCATAGTATATTCTAACTTGAAGAGTGAAGTGAAAAATCAGATCTGAAAAAGCTTTTATGCAGACGGATCTGTGATCCGTCTGTGTGAAAGTAGTCTATGGACACGGATCACGGACGCGGATGACAATCTTGTGTGCATCCGTGTTTTTTCACGGACCCATTGACTTGAATGGGTCCGCGAACCGTTGTCCGTCAAAAAAATAGGACAGGTCATATTTTTGGGATGGACAGGAAACACGGATCACGGATGCGGATTAACAAAGGTGCATTTTCCGAGTTTTCAACGGACCCATTGAAAGTCAACGGGTCCGCAGAAAATCACGGAAAACGGAACAACGGACACGGATGCACACAACGGTCGTGTGCATGAGGCCTCACTCCGTGGATTTTCTGCAATTCGCAGTGGAAAATCCAATTCTATCTGCCATATGTAGCCATATGGAGCATGCAATTTATAGAAAAATGTAATGTTTTCTGAAAAAAAAAAAGATCAATGCTTAGTATATGCAAATGAGAAATGATGCTGAATGTGACGTAATTCACGGAATTCAAAGTAATAAACTTGTATCAAAATAATGTTTAAGATAACGATTCAAAGAATTTACATGATGTTTTGTATACTGGAACAGAGGGAAAATGAATCTGCTTCCATTAAATATGAGAGTCATACAGTCAGAATATCTATGAGATGAATATAACCTGCTGGTTGTTAATAAAAGGATGTCTTTTGTGGGAGATGAGCATTGTGGTTTATGTAAATGTCTGGTGAGAGCTTTTTTATGTTCATGCATTCATTCCATACATGTTTTCTTCATTTTCTATTGTTTGCTCCATTATCTATCATTTATGAAGTCCCCAGTAAATGTTGTTTCATTGTGAAGGATTATTACGGTGGAGAACACAGAGCTGACAAAATGCTTTAAGAAGCAGAACAATGTAGCCCTCATAAATTCTTGGAAATCTGAATGAGTAGCCTCTAATGTAATGCTGTGCATTTTTGGGATAGTAAACACTACAGAGCATGGAATCATCTGGTCTTCACCCTTAAAGGGGTATTCTGGCGGCATAATTCTAATTAAAAACTGAGTCTCAGTGGGGTGAAGTAAACAGCCATTACTCACCTTACAGATGCCCTCTCGCTGCTGTTCAGCCTCTGCTCCTGTCCACTTCGTGTTCTCATTTTCAACACACAGGAGATGGCTTGGAGTGATTGGATAAGAGGGCAGTCCAACCCATTTCCAATGTGTTGAGCCCAAGAACTGCAAGTGGCGTGTAAAGGGAAGTTTTTAATTCTTTCTTCCCCTTTCACTTCATGATTCATTATTTAGTGATGCCTATATCTGGGAGAGTTTCTGCAGTATGAGGTAACAGGTACATGTGTACTGACTATTGACCTTTATGTGGGGCTAGAAGGGGCCAGGAGAGAGTAGAAAACACTTAGGGGTCATTTTATCAAACAGAAATACGCCTAAATTAGGCATATTTCTGGAGCAGATTGCGGCGCAAAGGTCCTTTGCGCCACAATCTGTATCTTCTTTCCACTCACGCAAGGTCTAAAAACGGGGGTGTGACATGGGCGGGGAAGAGGATGGGCCTGTTTTAGGCGTAGAAATTGGTTTGAACATAAGCCAGCAAGGAAGAGGGCTTATATGTAGACTGGTGCTGGATTTGCCAAAGTTATGTAGAGGCCGGCGCCTCTTCATAACTTCGGCGGATCGACCGCCAGCTATAGGGGTTTTTAAGACCAGCGTCTAAAACCCCAGTCTTAATAAATTATCCCCTTAGTTTTGGGATAAAGTAATTGGCTAAACTCTTGAATATGATGAAATTCTAATATTCTCTTTCTCTGTATTTATTATTATTATAGATGAGCGAATTTCAGAAAAATTCGATTTGGCCGGTTAGACAAATTTTTTCGCAAATATTTTATTTATTTGCGGCGAATTACGTTAAAAAACTGCAATTTCCGGGCTGCAGAGAGCCTTTATAGGGATGTAGAACACTGTGCCTTGCAGTAACACGCATAGGGAGTGTGCTGTGGTAGTGTAATAATACTGTGATCAGTATGACATGCAGAAGACAGGGGTTGTTTCTAGAATCACTGCACATGTCACTTATTTGGGCAGTCACGGGGCCAAAATGGACTAAATAACTGAAGTATGAACTTACAGGTCGATGTTAGCGTCAAGAAGAAGCTCACTCCTAGATGATGCCAAGGTGCATAAATGCAGGCGTTCTTGACGGGATTACAAGCCCCTGCATCTTCCCCAATTTCTCCTTTTCCCTCTGCTCTTCTGGCCACGACCGTACCACCCCCCCGGCCCTCTTCTGTCCCCCCTAACTCCAATGCCCCTTCTGCTCTCTCCGATGCTCCTTTGCGCGCAGCTGATGGCAGGCAGCCTGCCAGGAACATCCACCCACCTGCTCACCTTAGTCCCTCTCTCCTCGAACTACCTGTGCGCTCCTTCAAGCGTGTAAAAAAAAAGGCGAGTGCAGAGCTCAGCCCACCAGCATGCGAACCCTCAGCGCTTCCGGCCTCGCTGAGTTTACCCCTCCCCGGTCCCTGCAACAGGCAAAAGCTCTCTCTCTCCAGGTTGCAATGCAAATGGCTGACGTGGCACAACGCCAAACACCTCATCA
This sequence comes from Bufo gargarizans, assembly GCF_014858855.1. NCBI lineage: Eukaryota > Metazoa > Chordata > Amphibia > Anura > Bufonidae > Bufo > Bufo gargarizans. Next base: position 454,319,560 of record NC_058083.1, read on the forward strand.
CATTAGAACACACGCCCGTTCACGTTCTCCTGCTGAAAGTTCAGACCGCTGAAATAGGTGCAGGTCAGCATCTAACGGTAATCGCTCTACCCGTCATTCGTCCAGATCCTCAAGGTGAAGCCGCAGGTCCGCTAGTTCGAGGTCTTCCAGATGGCGGTCGCCTTCTTCATCCGAGTTATACTCCTGCAGATCCAGTTCCGGCAGGTATTATTCACGCCAGAGGCGGGAGCCTGGACAAGTGACGAGTAGGTCGTCCCGCGGTGCTGAACCAGCCTGGGCGGTTCCGGAAGAGGATCCTACAGCCTTATTACGGGACCCTCCCGCAACGTCTTCTACTGGTGAGCTTAATTTTACTGGGGCGTGGGGTGCCCTTAAGGCATTGTTAGTGCAGTTAGACCCTAGTTTCGCATTGCCGGCGCCCTCCGCCCCTGCTCCAAAACCTGCTCCGTTGTTTAGAGCTAGTGACCAAAAGAAATCTTTGTTTTGTGGTCTCACCCCATTAGGTGCTCATTTAGATGACAAGACAAGAAATAAAATATGGGCAAACCAGTATATAGATATTTGATCTTTAATATCCATTGATCAGCACACGGTAGATAAAGAGCATAGATAAAATTCTGATAGATTCATCGACAGCAGACCAAAAGTTGCCCATACTATAGGTAATTGGTTGCAAGCCTTTTCTGTATTGGGATATATTATGTCCCTCCGCCATCCTCTAACATTTTGGGGCTGGTGGCCTTACCCAGACCAGGAGCATGCTGGCTGTACAATGAGGGACACTGCAGATTTTTTGCTTTGTGCAAATACAAGCACAAGTGTTCTGTTTGTGGCGGATCCCACGCCGCTATCCGTTGCTCGCGCAACCCCTCCGGTCCCAAACCTCCAGCTCCAATTAGTGGGAAAGACTCCAGTGAGCGTGTCCGCAATGTCCAAGTGGTTAGATCTGTACCCCAATAAAGAGGCCGCGGGTTGAATTCGCTGTGTTTTTTTTATTTTTTAATGCCTTTCTATTTTTCACGTTACCCTACTTTTGCAAGCAACTTAAATCGGCTAGGGATAACCCTGAATTGTTGCAATTTTTCTTTTTATAAAGAAGTTTCTTTAGGTAGGATGGTGGGCCCATTTTTATCCCTTCCTTTTTATAAGTTTCGAGTTTCGCCATTAGGCCTCATCCCCAAACGTGAGCCGGGTAAATTCCGAATGATCCACCACTTGTCCTTTCCCAGAGGCGCGTCTGTTAACGATGGAATCTCCAAAGATGACGCCTCTGTTTCATATGTGCCTTTTGCCTTTTAATAGGGCGGTGGTACTGGTGAGAAGGGCAGGACAAGGAGCCCTGCTGGCTAAGTCGAACATCGAAGCAGCTTTCCGTCTGCTTCCGGTGCACCCGGATAGCTATCATCTGTCAGGTGGTATGGTAGACGATTTGTATTTCTATGACAATTGCCTACCAATGGGCTGCTCCATTTCCTGCCATTTTTGGAATTGTTTAGTACCTTCCTGGAATGGGTTATTCGTTATGAAACAGGTTCTCATTCCATCACCCATTACTTCCTCTCAAAGTCAATTTTTGCTGGACACCTTTCGTTTTTTCATGTCCCGAATTGGCATTCCCCTATCCGAGGATAAGATGTTTGGCCCTACCACTACTATCACATTCTTAGGAATTGAAATCGATACCCTCCTGATGGTTTTCCGCCTCCCCCAGGATAAGTTAGACAAATTATTGAGCTTGATCAATGGGTTTTCGCTTAGCCAAGTCTGTCAGATTGCGTTAAATGCAATGTTTGCTGGGTCTTTGCATGTTGAATAATGCCTATGGGCCGCATTTTTTCACGTTGCCTTTCTTTATCCATTTGCGGCATTAAAAAACCTGATCACCACATACACCTGACTACAAGCCTAAAGCGGGATTTGCTTGTCTGGAAGGAATTTTTGCAAGGGTACAACGGCCATACATATTATCAAAGCACGGAAGAGTCCTCTTTAGAACGGTCATTTTTTACCGACGCAGCAGGAACTATCGGTTTTGGTGCCATATTTGGTTCCCAGTGGTGCGCCGCTCTTTGGCCAGAGGAGTGACGCTCAGCAGGGTTCTGTTCCAATATTACACTCCTAGAGCTTTTTCCTATTATTGTGTCTATCAATGTATGGGGCCATGAACTTAAGAACAAACGGGTGTGTTTCTGGACGAATAACAGGGCGGTGGTTTACTGTATTAATAGGTTGACATATTCATCGCCTCCTGTGTTGGCACTGCTCCGACATCTAGTGCTGCAATATCTGGCGCTCAATGTCTGGTTTCGTGCCCGCCATGTACCTGGCATCCACAATGGCGCTGCTGATGCTTTTTCCCGTTTTCATTTCCAGGAATTCCAGAACTTCTTGCCTTAGGCGGATTGGGAAGGTCTTCCATGCCCGCCACAGCTGTGGGACTTGCCGATCAACGCACAATGTCGCTAGTGAGAGCATCCATTACACCTGCGACTTGGACTGGATATAGTAAGGCCTGGGCAGAATGGGGGGGCATGTTAGAGATGTACCGGCAGGAAAGTCTCTGAATGTCTGGTTGGAGGTGACAATTTTGTATCTAGTGTGTCTGAGGAACCAAAGAGTCTCCGCTACTGTGGCGCAGCGTAGGCTTTCAGGCGTTAGTTTTTATTTTAAATTGTTCGGCTTCCCTGACGTCACCAAGCATTTTATCATCCACCAAGCCCTTAAGGGCTGGAGCAAGGAATATGTCCGTTGCGAGCATAGGCGCCCAGTATCTTATTCATTGTTAACTCGTTTATGTGCCGTTTTACCTACTGTTTGCACCTCACAGGTAGCATTTTTTGCTGCCCTTAGGATAGGGGAGCTAGTTTCGCAATCCCGTTTTCGGCATGGGGGCTTACAGTTTGAGGACATGCTCATCAGTGATTTTTCCCTCTGTATTTTTATCCGCCGCTCTAAAACAAACATTTTTGTCCGCGGCACTTGGCTTCCTTTATATAAAGTGGAAGGCCCAGCATGCCCATACTCGGTGGTATCGGAATTATTAGCTATCCGCCCTCAGGGGCGCCCCTCCTTCTTCACGCAGACAGCAATCCACTCACCCGTTTTCAGTTTAAGTCAGTTTTTACTCGTTGCCTCATGGCCTTAGGTCTCCCTAGTTCAGAATTTGGTACCCACATCTTTCACATTGGAGCGGCTACTTTGGCAGCTAGAGACGGTTTCCCTGTCTCCGAAGTGCAACGTATTGGCTGGTGGAGGTCGGACTGTTTCTCCTCATATGTGCCCCCACTTAGTAGTTTGAATTTCTTTTCACATCCTGTCCAACTGACCATCTCCTTCTTTGGACATTCATAAATTTTTTGGGCAGGTCAGCGGTCCGAATACCGCCCTGGCGGTCGCAGCCTCGGCTTCCAGAACAGTCAGGTCTCCTGGCATGACATTAAAGTCTTACCTGAAGCGGTAGAGCTAAGTAAAACAGTCCTTTTCCCTGCTGTATTAGTCATTCACGCTGGGGGCAATGATGACCTCTGCCTGATAAAATTGGGCGGACCTGGAATGACTCCCTTCCTTTTTTCAGGAAGTTAGAATTGTTTGGTCGGAGATCATCCCTAGAGTCACTTGGCAGGGTGCCAAGGATGATCAGGCCATAGAAAGAGCCGCTTTGTGCGCTCCAGGGTGGGAATTGTGGTGCGCCATAGGCAGTTGGAAGGGAATAATATGCGCCTCATGAGGCCCGATGGTGTACATCTCAATGACATTGACCTCAACATCTTCCTCTCTGGCTTGCAAGATGGTGTGGAGCAAGCGTTGTTCTTGTTGGGTGGGGGTTGGAGCGCCGTGTAGGTCGGTTGAGTCATTAAGAGGGAGATTTGGATAGTTTGAAAATAACTAATAGAGCTGTGACCGACTCTCACCCAACAATATGGTTATGTGTGGTTATTTATAATAGGCTGTAAGATGGCTAAGAGTTTGGGGGGGGGGGCAAGGGTATAAGTCTCGGCAGTCTAGATGACGCCAAGGTGCATAAATGCAGGCGTCCTTGACTGCAGAGAGAATAGGTGGTGCATAAAGGGTTAAAGATAGTATTGCAGCCCAGTTACAGTGGTACTGCCCTCAGGGGTGTTTCAGGAGCAGGCTTTTATATGAAGGAGGCATTTTCCATTATCTTGCTTTCCCCACCCTCCCCCTGTTTCTGGTTGGCCAATAAATGTGGTAGAGCCCTTAGGTAGAAAAGAAGGGGACGGGCTGTAGGACAGCCTCTTTCTCCGGCACCCAGTGAAAGCGCCCACTCACCCCTTGCTTTGATTGTTTTCGGGTTGTTCTTCTCACTCTGGTTTTTGTATTCAGAGCTATTCCTGTTTAGAAGTCACCGTGGAGGTAGCTTGAGTCATTAAGAGGGAGAAGGAGGCGGACTTTCCCACGGATTAATTCTGTGTGGGTTTATAAGATTTAGATGGTTTGTAAAAAACTAATAAAGCTGTGACCGACCCTCACCCAACAATATGGTTATATGTGGTTATTTATCATAGGCTGTAAGACGGCTCAGAGGGGGTGGGCAAGGGTATAATTCTCGGAAGTCTTTTACACCGTCGTCAGCTGATTCCACATATATTTCTACAGAACCTGTTCTTTTAAACGCTTATACAAGTAGAGCCCCCTGACAGAGTGGAGAGGGTGTCAGCAGTAAGTTTGTGTTGACGTCACTGATTAATTTGCTTTTCCTCTGATCTGTCAAAACAATAACCCACAAAAAAATGGATCCTGTCTGTGGAGCATCCGCCTTCATTCGGTCAGAATTTCCTCAATAATCCATCAGTATTGCTAATGCCAAAAAAGAAACCAGGAGTGGATCTAAAACAGAAATAACACGCAAATGGAATATTTACATGTCTTCTGTGTTTTGTACCCACTCCTGCTTTTGGCTACCAAATCATAAGCCAATTCTGATAGGACCATACAGGCCTTACAGCTGCTACACAGAGAGGATCCGTTGTGCGTCTAATTTTTCCTTCCTTCTGACAGATCAGAAGAAGGGTCAAATAAATGATGATGTCAGCCAGGCAGAAAGGCAAAATAGTGGCCCAGTAATGAAGTGGGGAGAGTGGCATGAGAAGTCCACAGAGTGGCCCTATGACATAGTGGTGAGGTTGAAGCAGCATGAGGAGACCACAGAGTGGCCCAATGACAGGGTCTGGAGGTCGCGGCAGCAGCAGCATCTAGAGGAGGCCACAGAGTGGCAAGGTGACATAGTGTGGAGATGGCAGCACATGAATATTTTCAACTTGAAGCTGCTTGATTTAATTGTGAATGATGGTAAAGGCACCTATCAATTTTACTGAAAAAAACAATAGTGAAATAAAAAATGTCACAAAAACATAATTTGGTCCTTACAGCAAAAGGAGCTCTTCAGGCACCTATCAATTTTCCCAAGCAGTCATCCGTCCAAGGTGTGACGTCATACAGAACTTTCGTTTCTCTAAGTTACCAGCGTAGCTTCCCGTGCGCGCTGACAGTGGAAACAGATCTCTTCTACTCATTTAAACCACCGGATTCCTTTGAGACTCCATTTACTGCTGTGCTCCAGAGACTCTCGGCAATGGAACACCTGAAGTAAGTTATATAGCTGTATTATCCTATGTGCCATAGTCTCTGGGCGTGCACTTCTTAGGTATTGGGATTCATATGCTCGGCATTCAGGTCCTATAGTGGTCGGACCGCAGTCTATAATTAGGTAAGGTCAGCTTGGTTGTCTGGTTCCCTGCGCAAGAGAGACCACCCCAGTGTTACTCTATAGCCAGCGCGGTCCTGCCACACACGAACAGTATCCTACATGGGCAGCCCTTGCTAATTCACCCAGCAGCACTCATTAACTCTTTCCTTCCAATTATACAGGGGTTAACAGTGGTGTCCCCCTTTATGGCCAGCGTGGTTTCAGGTCTTTTTACCCCATTTATACAGTTTTATATGCTTGGAGGGTGTTTGAGCAATTAACCCTCTCTGAACCAGCAGCCGCTGAATCTTACAAAGATTTTCACCATACCCTACCCTTAATAATATTCTTCTCTTCTTGGCAGCACGGGTAGCCATTACTACTTTACCTAGTTTATAGGTCACATTAAAGGTGGAAAAAGTTCTGAAATGATTTATCTTTGTCTCATTTTATTACATCACAGAAACTTGACATTTTAACAGAGGTGTGTAGACTTTTTATATCCACTGTATATACGCCACTGCAGAACACCAAAAAAGTTTTCTTTTTCTACTGATATACGCAACTAAAGGCTTTACCACATATAACTGGAACAGTGAACGCCAAGTATATTTTTATTTTTCCAGGTATATACGCCACTAAAGGTTTTTAACAGAGGATTATAGGCTGTCAGGCGGAGTGATATGAAGTGAACGGGACGTGAAGAAGTGGAAGAGCGAGGCGCGGTGCTCGTGCGGTTTCTGTGCTGCAGAGAAGTCCCCATAGTGTCCAGTAGGCAATACCGCAGATAGGTGCTGGCTGGTGTTAATTAGTTTGCATTTTTGTGCAGGGTTAGTGCATAGTGTATTTACCTGTATTGGTGCGCCACTGTTATGGACGCGCCCGCAGTCTGCAGCACACACACGCTCCTCTGTTCCCAACTTTCAGACAGTTCTCGACAGTGCAGCGCGCGCAGATAATGACATTGTCACGTAAGCGCGCAGTGTGTGAAATGTGCTGCCGGGCCCTGCCTCCTTAAAGTGACCATATCTGAGCAGAACATAACAAACAAAAAGGATGATTCTGGCCGTCCGTCCTGGCCTTGCGCCAGACGGAGCACCAGGAGTCTAAAAACCCGACTGTCTGGCCTAAAACCGGAGGTCTGGCCACCCTACACATCCATCTGCAGAGAATGCCCAGAGAGCCGTCAGTGTCACTTCTGACAATGCTGAATTTTTCCAAACTTTACTGTTTCCAATAAAAAAATTCCTGGAAAACAGCATCCATATACTCACAATCACAACATGCTCCATACACAACTTTAAGTGAATTCTGTAGCACCTGAAGCTTTCCGAGCCTCGATTTGAAAGGCAACTAGCCAACCTCAATTAAAAAGGCATTGATGGATGTTTTTTTTTATAAATCTTTTTATTTAAAGTTTTTTTTCAATAATACAGCATGCCTCCAACATACCGTATTTTTCGCCCTATAAGACGCATTCCCCTTCCTCCCCAAAAGTCTGGGGAAAATAGCACTGCATCTTATGGGGCGAATGCTGCAATTTTACACTGATACATCGCTGCCGCGCTGCTGCACAGTGCGTCCAGCATGTGCAGGGCCGGCCTTAGGTGTTCAGGCGCCCTGTGCGAGCTAACCTTGTGGCGCCCCCCCCCCCCCCCTCAAAAAAAATAAAATAATATTGTGTGGCACAGTGTAGGCTATATGTGTATAACAAACATATTTCACATGAAAACCTACAGTTACTTGGCTTGGCCCTTGGGGATCTCGGACGCCACTTCCACACTTTTGCCGGGGGCTCGGTGGAGCTGATGAGGTGTTTTATCCTAATGAGAAAGATTTCATAATAAGTATTTGGAGAAGTGGCAGAGGGATAGCAGAGCAGGGAGAGGCTGGTGCTGCTACTAGGGGGTCATACCACGGGGGAGTAATAAAGCCCACCATAATGCCCCCCCCCCCAGTAGTAATAATTCTCCTTATAATGTGACAGTGCAAAAAATACCCCCTTGTAATGCCCCCATTTGAGCTAATGTCCTCATAGTGCCCCCATAATGTGCCAGTGTAAAATACCCCTATATAGTGCCCCCCGTAGATGACTCCATAGTGCTCCACACCCTCCTTCCTCCTAGTGCCCCCCATAATGTACCAGTATAAAATACCCCTATATAGTGCCCCTAGTAAATGACCCCATAGTGCTCCACACCCTCCTTCCTCCTAGTGCCCCCCATAATGTACCAGTATAAAATGCTCCAGTAGATGCCCTCAGTGTCCCCCATAATTTGCAAGTATAAAATACCCTTTCTTAGTGCCCCCCTGTAGATGACCCCATAGTACTCCTCTCCCCCCTTCCCCATAGTACCCACCATGTGTCCCAGTATAAAATTGTACTGTACAGAGAGCCCATATAAAATACCCCTTCTTTGTGGCCTCAGTAGATGCCCCTATAGTGCCCCCAATCATGTGCCAGTATTAACAGCCCCCCCTGTGCCAGTAATAATACCCCCCTATGCCAGTAATAGCAGCCCCCAGTAATAAAAGCCCCCCAGTAATAACAGCCCCCAGTAATAACAGCCCCCAGTAATAACAGCCCCTCTGTGCCAGTAATAACAGCCCCCAGTAATAACAGCCCCTCTGTGCCAGTAATAACAGCCCCCGCCAGTAATAACAGCCCCCGCCAGTAATAACAGCCCCCCCTTCGCCAGTGATAACAGCCCCCGCCAGTAATAACAGCCCCCCCTTTGCCAGTAATAACAAACAGCCCCCCCTTTGCCAGTAATAACAGCCCCCGCCAGTAAAAGTATTGTATATAATAAAAATAAAAAAAACATACTTACCTCCATGTCAGTGATGCGATGCAGGCCTCTTCTGGCCTGTGTCCCACGCTGTATGGCTCAGGCGGCGCGATTACGTCATCGCGCCGCCTGCGCCGGCCTCTGATAGGCTGCAGGCACTAGGCCAGCAGCCTATCAGAGGAAGGGAAAGGGACACGCCTCTCCCTCCCCTACCGCAGCACAGGCAGGCATCTGTATCGCTGTCCTGAGGACGGCGATACAGATGACTGGAGATGAGCGCTTCCACAATGGAAGCGCTCATCTCCCTGTGCCCAGCCGCCGCCAGCTCGCTCGCCTGCCGCAGCCCGCATATTACACTGCGAGCTGTCGGCCGCCCGACGCCCCTGTCGCTATGGCGCCCTGTGCGGCCGCACAGCCCCCACACCCCAAAGGCCGGCCCTGAGCATGTGTATCAGTGGGAGGGGCTGGCATCTTGTTTTGTAATGGCTGCAGGGCCCGCTGCAGTAACTGTATTCTACTACACCGGGCCCTGCTCACTGTAGTAATCATATAGGCAATGTTAAACTGTAAATTCATTCATCCAGGCTGTAGTACGGTACTTACTACTAACTTCCATAGCAGGCAGGAGGCCGGGCGAGTGGTCGGGAGTTGGCAGCGTAACTCACTACGTCACGTGCCTGCTCCGCCCACTTTATGAATAAAGCAGGCGGCGCAAGCGCGTGATGTAGTGAGTTACGCTGCTGGCTCCTGCCCGCTCGCCCGGCCTCCTGCCTGCTATGGAAGTTAGTAGTAAGTACCGTATTACAGCCTGAATGAATGAATTTACAGTTTAAGGGTCCATTCACACGTCCGTTGTTTCTTTCCTGATCTATTCCGTTTTTTTGCGGAACAGATCTGGACCAGATCTGGACCCATTCATTTTCAATGGGTCCTGAAAAAAATCAGACAGCACAATGGCTGATTTTTTTTCAGGACCCATTGAAAATGAATGGGTACAGATCTGGTCCAGATCTGTTCCGCAAAAAACGGAACAGATCAGAAAAGAAACAACGGACGTGTGAATGGACCCTAAGATTGCCTATATGATTACTACAGTGAGCGGGGCCCGGTGTAGTAGAATACAGTTACTGCAGTGGGCCCTGCAGCCATTACAAAACAAGATGCCGGCCCCCAGCCCCTGTATTGGGGGGTCATTCACTACACATAAGATGCTATGTGTCATACACAGATACCCCCATAGCAGTGTCATGCCATCCCCAGATGCCCCCATAATAGTGCCATCCCCAGATGCCCCAATAATAGTGCTATCCCCAGATGCCACCATAATAGTGCCATCCCCAGATGCCCCCATAACAGTGCCTTCCCCAGATGCCCCCATAACAGTGTCATCCACAGATGCCCCCATAACAGTGTGTCATCCACAGACCCCCATAACAGTGCGTCATCCACAGATCCCCCATAATAGTGTCATATATAGACCACCATTAGTTCAAAACCCACCAAAAGCAAACCTTTTGGTTCCATTTTTTTTCTTGTTTTCCTCCTCAAAAACCTAGGTGCATCTTATGGGCCGGTGCGTCTTATAGGGCGAAAAATACGGTAATTCTTTGATCTCTACATGAAAATAATGTATTTTCTGTAAATAGAGAGAGGGGCATAGTTGGAGACATTGACTTCAAAAGAGATGCAGAGCAGCGGAGTTCAGCCACCTCTATTTTCCACTAATACACAGCAAAAAGGGCTTTACCACATATGACTGCACCGCTAAACTGCAAATAGTGGACAGAGTGTGGAGGTGGCGGCAGCATCAGGAGGCCACAGAGCGGCACAATGACAGAGAGTGGAGGTGGCGGCAGCATCAGGAGGCCACAGAGTGGGCATTTGACATGGAGGTGAGATGGAAGCAGCATGAGGAGACCACAGAGTGGCAAGGTGACATAGTGGGGAGGTGGGTGGCACTACCAGTACTCACTGACAAAGCAGGGGGAAAGAAAGAGCACTTGGCATCAGAGGTGTGGCATTAGGCGGGTGGCAGCATCAGAATAGTAGCTGAGGCAGGTAGCCAGAAGAAACTAATCTCTTTTGTCAAACTGTTAGTGTGGCACCAGGGCTGATCTAGTCTGATGCATCAGGCATTGGTGGGTGGAAATCCTGGCTGACCCACGCCTGATTTATCTTGACAAAGGTCAGTCTCTCCACATTTTGGGTGGACAGGCGAGTTCTTCTTGGGGTAACTATGGCCCCCACCGCACTACACACCCGCTCTGATGCAACACTACTCGGCCAGTTGTGGCTACAAATCCAGTTTGGCTGCCCAGTAGTCCAGCAGATCTTCAATGATGGCTGGCAGGGTGCACTCAAAGTATGCCACCACCTGCTGGTTAAGGTTCTGCTCTATGTTTACCTGCTGGTGAGCAGTTTCTTCACTATGCGGCTTATCAGCACATAGTGAAGACTCATCAGCGACTCTAGACTCAGGCTGCTGGCGCTGCTGTCACTTGTGACGAAGTTGAAGATTGAGTCAACCAATCAAGAACCGCTGGGTTGCTGGTCAAGACACGACCACTAGTTGACACTGGGAGCTCAGGCCTCTCGAACTGACCCCTGCTGCCCCCTTACTCTGCAGCGACCTGTGCCTGCGCCAGAAACATTTAGGCCTCTGCCACTCCCCTGTGCAGGGCCTGGCACTTCTGTCTGACATACTCTTAGTCGAACTAAATAAATGAAAATAAAATTTAAACACCCCTAAAAGCGCCGAATATATTTTTCTTTTTGTACTGAAATAGGCCACTAAACCCTTTTTACCGCAAATAACTGAAACAGTGAAATGCGTATATATTTTTCTTTTTGTGCAGAAATACGCCACTAAATGCTTTCACCACATATAACTGCAGAAGTGAACTGAGAATATATTTTTCTTTTTGTACAGAAATAGGCCACTAAACGCTTTCACCACATATAACTGTAGAATTTAACTGAGAATATATTTTTCTTTTTGTACTGAAATACGCCACTAAATGCTTTCACCACATATAGCTGCAGAAGTGAACTGAGAATATATATTTTTTCTTGTACTGAAATAGGCCACTAAACGCTTTTACCACATATAGCTGCAGAAGTAAACTGAGAATATTTTTTTCTTTTTGTACTGAAATACGCCACTAAGCGCTTTTACCTCAAATACCTGCAACAGTGAACTGCGTGTATATTTTTATTTTTGTAATGAAATACGCCACTAAACGCTTTCACCACATATAACTGTAGAAGTGAACTGAGAATATATTTTTCTTTTTGTAATGAAATGCGCCACTAAACGCTTTCACCACATTTAGCTGCAGAAGTGAACTGAGAATATATATTTTTTCTTGTACTGAAATAGGCCACTAAACGCTTTTACCACATATAACTGCAGAAGTGAACTGAGAATATATTTTTCTTTTTGTACAGAAATAGGCCACTAAACACTTTCACCACATATAACTGCAGAAGTGAACGGAGAATATATTTTTCTTTTTGTACTGAAATAGGCCACTAAACGCTTTCGCCACATATAACTGCAGAAGTGAACTGAGAATATATTTTTCTTTTTGTACTGAAATAGGCCACTAAACGCTTTTACCGCAAATAACTGCAACAGTGAACTGCATATATATTTATCTTTTTCCACAGATATAAGCCACTAAAGGCTTTTCAACATAGCACTTGGACCCCAAGAACAAATTGCTGGAATGACAGAGATGTATAATGACTATTTGGATCCCCAAATAATCTTTCCCTGCACTTGTAAATCACAATGTGGTTTTTCCTATCACTGTCCCTAGTGCCATCTGACATCTCTCCCTGCACTAAGATGCTGTGACATGATTCTTCCCTATCCTTTCCCTGCATTTATAAATAGTTTCTTCACAATGAGGTTTTTCCTATTGCTGTCCCTAGCGCCTTCTCATGTCTGTCACTGCACTCAGAATGCTGGAAAATGTCTGAATCCAAGATGGCTGCCGTATTTATAGGACTGTGACATCACAGGGCTGTCTGTCTGCTGATTAACTGCATGCTTGGCATTATGGGTCATCCTGCCTTCCCAGAGTTCCTTGTCCCATGTCCTCACACGTGTAGCCGCCATTATCGCCGCCATTTTTGTAAAAATTGCAATTTGTTACCATGAAGCGTGAGGAAATTCGCATTCGTTGCGAATCAAATTTTTCCTGAAATTCGGATCGGATTCCACTTTGTCAGCTTCGATTCGCTCATCTCAAATTATTATATATAGTATAAGTCGCCACTTGTCTGCATGCGAGTTAGTCCCTCACTAGTTATTTTATAATTTCTTTTTCCCTACGATCATGTGGATTCCTCTAATTTAAATTTTTTAGTATTTCAATTGTGCTTAAAAAAGGAAATACAATTTTATTCTTCTTGTGGATTATTCTGTTATGCTTTTACACCAATGTAGTGTGTAGGTTTAGATGCAGTTCTCTATTTCAGGCTAAAATACCAAAGCACAGAGCAGCAACTGTTGTCATAAAGACAACAGAGAAGTGGAACCCCAAGTAATTGGGTTTGTAACTTCATGAATTTATAATTCCTCGAACACTTGAACTACTGAAACATTTGCTGCAGGCACCGGCGGCTAACGTCCACGACCGGCAGTAATCCTGATCGCAGACATTTAACCTCTCAGATGCCGTAATCAAACCTTACCACGGCATCTGAACGGATAAAATACCGGAAAGCGCGTGCTTCCGGGTATGCTCCAGCATCCTGTGTGGCAATAGGAAGAGCTGGAGCATTTATGTGGCAGCCCCTGTCATTCAGAATAACAGGAGGCTGCTGCATAGTAGTTTCTAGTGAGCTCCTGCCTATGGCAGGGCTCCATAGAAACACAGTAAAATCATCATAGACTCCAATGCTAATGCCAATGCATCTGAATCTAGGAGAGAAGCAATCCAATGATTGATTCATGGGAACTATAAAAAAGTGTTAAAAAATGTTTTTAAAAATAAAAATGAAAATAAAAAACAAAAATATACACATCATGGGTATCGCCGCATCCAAAAATATCCGTACAATCAAAATATTTGTCCCACGCAGAAAAGGGCAAAAAGAAGAAAAGTGTCAAAATGGCTGATTTGCCATTTTCTAGTCGCTACTTCTCCCACAAAAAAATTAAGTAAAAAGTGATCAAAAAGTCATACACACCCCAGAATGGTATGAATGAAAAGTGGAGATCGCCCCACAAAAAAATAGCCCCCACACAGCTCTGCATAAAAAATTTGGATCCGAAAAAAATCCAAATTTCAAGTTTTTTATATTTTTGTTTTCATTATCAAAAGAAAAATTCTACATATGTGGTATTTCTGGATTTGTACTGACTTTGAGGATGAAGTGCACAAGTCAGTTTTGCCACATAGTGAATGCTGTAAAAAAAAAAAAAAAAGTTAAACTGTGCAGAATTGTGTTTGTTTCCACCCCATTTGGAAATTGTATCCCACTACATCCAATACAATATTAAATGGTGGCATTAGAAAATACTACTTGTCCCACAAAAAACAAGCCCCCATATATCTATGTGAATAGAAAAATAAAAAAGTTATGGCTCTGGGAAGACAGGGAGCAAAATATGAAAACGAGAAAATGGAAAATTGCCTTATCAGGAAAGGGTTAATAGACTCTACATACGCAGAAGGTTGGTATTTTTGAGGATCTTTTTACTTAGAAATCATTCTTCCTATTACCATCTTTCCTTTTTTCAACCCTTCTTCTCTTTCTTTCCTTCCTTCCTACTTTTTATCCATCTTTTCTTCTTCCCATCTTTTCCCCCTCTTCTTTCCTTTATCACAGATTAGTAGATGGAATTGCTACCACTATCTTTAAGAATGAAGGCACCAGATTGCCAGAAGAGCAGCTTTCCATTTTTCTCGTAAACCAGATGCAGCAATGCTGATGTGAAATTGCCTGAGATCATAAGTATATATCTCGAAAATGTAGATACTTGTGAAATCTATTCTTACAGCATCTCTCCAAGCTGCAAAAATGCTGAAAATCTGATACAAATTGTGCTTTCCCAGCTCAATTTCTTAGGCTTCCTTACTTGCAATTTATCATACTCCAAACATCGTACATATTGCTATCACAATTACATTAAAAGTAGGCTCATAGGAAATAGGATTGCTGACTGAAAATAAGACTAGAGTTTCAAACACAGTGACTATCTATATGAGGAGACAATATCCAAAGAAGAAATACTCTGAACTAATAAGTAATTATATGTCATTATAGGAGGGATGTGCATGGCTGCTTCATCAGAGGGCTGCACACACGGTACTCTACGCTGTACTCTATGTAGGAACACCTAAATTCCATTATGAAATGTACACTTCCAGTAGCATCCATTACAGAGCCAGTACTCTCTGAGCTGTGTCTAAAGGCCGCCATGCACATTACTGTATTTCTGGCCAACCAACGGTCTAATGTGTATAGGAGCTAGCCAATAGTTGAGCTCAGTCCTGAGATATGCCCTGATTTCAATTGTCCCTGCTTCACCATTCACTGGCCTGTTCTTCCTAGCAGGCACGATGTATCACATTGCGCCTGCTGGGCTGTGTAGGTGCAGTGCACACACAGTGTCCTGGAGCTCACTGAAAATCTTTGCTAGTGTGAAAGTGATTGTATTTAATACGTTATATTCATGTATTACACGTCACCTAGCTATTTATGGAGCGGGAGGTTCCTTAGTGGCTAGGTAGGGCTTTCACCACCCTTCCTCTCTAGGAGGAAAGAGAATTAGTCTGGACTTAGCTGCAGACCAGTGAACGGCTAGAAGGCAATGTGGAGCAGAGTGATAGGGAAGCACCTTTTTCCCTGTGGATTGCCAGTAAAAAGGGAGAATTTATGTGCCAGTCCTTAGAAACAAAGAGACTTTACAGAAGGTTGAGTGGCCACACTAAAGGGGCTTGCAGACCACCTTGCCAGAAAATGGTAAACGCATATACCTTGAGACTTCAACATCTCTGTATGTGGGTGGAGAAGAAAAACCTCTCCCATCATACCGAAAGGACAGAAGGATATATATACACTGACAAAGTAAAAGGGTAACGATGTTTTGAACTTTTGACTTTCAGGCTCCATATCTCACCATCCACAACAGCTTCGAACATGAGACTTCCATCATTTTATAGACAATCATCTTGGCTATCTCAGACATAAATTGGACTTTCAACTCTTTAGTATATGATTAAGTTATGCAGATTGTTGTCATGTAACTGCATTGTTACTGTTTTGCTCCTAAAATTCTAAATGTTCATTTTTATTTTTTTGTAAATCCACCTTTGGCTTTCAAAACTGCCTGAATGCTTCTGTGCATGTTCTCGATCAGATTCAAATATGTCTCAACTGAAATCTGTTCCCTGGTCTCTTCTACGTGTTCCCAATGTTGGTGCATACTGGTCGACTCACTTGGGTGCGAATATAGCTTTTTCCTCAACTGTATCCACAAGTGTTCTATTGGGTTGAGGTCTGGGGACTGTGGGGGACAATCCAGCACCTCTATTTCATTGTTATTGAATCAATTCTTCACCAATTTAGGACTATTCTTCTTATCATTGTCATGCTGAAACACTATGTTGTCCTTTTCATACCCATAGTACTCTAGTGTACAAAGTAACTTATCTTGTAGGATACTCACATACAGCTCAGTATTGAGACCACCATCAATCCTGGCCAAGTATCCAATGCCTTTGGCTGTGAAACAACCCCATATCATCAGGCTTCCTCCACCGAACTTGACCATTCCTTCAATTTCTCGATCTGTTAGCCCCTTTTCCCTTGTTTCTTCCAGACCCATTTGTATCCATCAGAGCCCAGTCTAGTGACTTTTCTCATCTCTCCAAATCACTCGTTTCCAATGTTCTACTCTCCACTGTTCGTACTTTTTTGCAAACTCGAGCCAATGCTTCTTATGACTTGTGTAATGTGCATCGCACGGTGCTTGTTTGGATGACTATGATCTCACTATTAAGAAGCATACGAGCCACCTTTACTGCCATGTTTGCAGTGCCAGAACTGATAGACCTTATGATGAGCTGACTTGGAATGCCACTGGTTGTTCACAAGACCACAGAACTGGACTTCATCTATAGCAGCTGCCTTTCCTAAGTACCAACAGGGTCTCAGATATCCTGAGGACTTACAGTGGGGCTGAACTGCTAAATGGATGGTTGCAAGAAAAATGTATAAAGCACATACACTGGTAGACAACAATGTACCGAAATAAACTCAGATAGATGGCAGGGACCGAATAATGATAGCCACAGATGAAAGAGATGGGAGTCCAACAATGGAGTAAAAAGGAGAAAGTGACAGCATACAGGTTACAGGCAGATGCATTACAGTGCACAGAAATAAAGATATACTTAACTGGTTCTGAAACACAATCCTGACCTTCAGTACAGCTAAGAAAAATCAAAACCAACTTAGCAAACAGACGATAACAGAATCAAAGGGAAATAATAAGCAACAAACTTCAATGTTGGCAGCAATTAAAGGCTGAGGAGCAGGGGAGGACTTGGAACTTGAAGTGGCCCTGGATAAAAAACTAAAAGTGGCCCCATACAGGCAAATCCAGAAGATAGGGCAATGCAAGTAGGCAGGGCCAGCACAAGTAGGTGGGGCAACAGATGTGGACGGGCCAACAATGACTTAGTGCAGCATAAAATATTACCCCAGCAGAACCAAATACCACAGTGCACCACAAAATACAGCTGTCTCCACTCAAGATACTAAGAATCTGGAAACAAATGCATACACAATCAATAGCTCTTCCTTAATTAACCAGGCCAAGCAAGGTGATAAACCTGATTCAGATTTATATGTAAGGGCTCTTTCACACCTGCGTTATTGTCTTCCGGCATAGAGTTCCGTCGTCGGGGCTCTATGCCGGAAGAATCCTGATCAGTTTTATCCTAATGCATTCTGAATGGAGAGAAATCCGTTCAGGATGCATCAGGATGTCTTCAGTTCCGGAACGGAACGTTTTTTGGCCGGAGAAAATAGCGCAGCATGCTGCGGTTTTTGCTCCGGCCAAAAAAACTGAAGACTTGCCGCAAGGCCGGATCCAGAATGAATGCCCATTGAAAGGCATTGATCCGGATCCGGCCTTAAGCTAAACGTCGTTTCGGCGCATTGCCGGATCCGACGTTTAGCTTTTTTAGAGTGGTTACCATGGCTGCCGGGACGCTAAAGTCCTGGCAGCCATGGTAAAGTGTAGTGGGGAGCGGGGGAGCAGCATACTTACCATCCGTGCGGCTCCCGGGGCGCTCCAGAGTGACGTCAGGGCGCCCCAGGCGCATGGATGACGTGATCACATGGCACGTCATCCATGCGCATGGGGCGCTCTGACGTCATTCTGGAGCGCCCCGGGAGCCGCACGGATGGTAAGTATACTGCTCCCCCGCTCCCCGCTCCTACTATGGCAACCAGGACTTTAATAGCGTCCTGGCTGCCATAGTAACACTGAAAGCATTTTGAAGACGGATCCGTCTTCAAATGCTTTCAGTACACTTGCGTTTTTCCGGATCCGGCGTGTAATTCCGGCAAGTGGAGTACACGCCGGATCCGGACAATGCAAGTGTGAAAGAGGCCTAAGGCAGTTGCATAGCAACTTACCCAAACGATATTGGTACAGTTGTGGCCAAAAGTTTTGAGACTGTCACACATTTTGCTTTTCACAAAGCTTGGTGCTTCAGTGTTTTTAGAACTTTTTGTTAGATATTATACTGTAGTATTATTTTCAATCATTTCATAAGTTTTTTTTTAACTTTTATTGAGAAATGTATCAAGCTTATACAAAGACTCAGTAATGTTGACCCTTCTTTTTCAACAATTCTGCAATTCACCTGGTATTCTGGGCCAAATACTACTGATCCATTCTTGAAATTCATTACATTTTCATTTGTCACATTTTTTATTTGACCACCTACTATTTGTGGATTGCTCACAAGTTCTCAATGAGATTGAGATCTGGGGGAGTTTCTTTGACATGGACCCAAAATTTCTATGTTTTGTTTACCAAGCTACTTACCGTAGTTATCACTTTTTATACCATTCTTTATTTATGTCAGTGTAATTGTGAGTGAGCTCACTTCCTTGGATAGAAACCAACCCCACACATGAATAGTCTCTGCAATTATTGTTCAGAAATGGTTTGATGAACATGACAACGTTTCTAAGGTGTTGACTTGGCCTCCAGATTCTCCTGATCTCAATCCAAGTACAGACGTGGACAAAATTGTTGGTACCCTTTGGTCAATGAAAGAAAAAGTCACAATGGTCACAGAAATAACTTTAATCTGACAAAAGTAATAATAAATTAAAATTCTATAAATGTTAACCAATGAAAGTCAGACATTGTTTTTCAACCATGCTTCAACAGAATTATGTAAAAAAATAAACTCATGAAACAGGCATGGACAAAAATGATGGTACCCCTAGAAAACACAGAACATAATGTGACCAAAGGGACATGTTAATTCAAGGTGTGTCCACTAATTAGCATCACAGGTGTCTACAACCTTGTAATCAGCCATTGGGCCTATATATATGGCTCCAGGTAATCACTGTGTTGTTTGGTGATATGGTGTGTACCACACTCGACATGGACCAGAGGAAGCAAAGGAAAGAGCTGTCTCAAGAGATCAGAAAGAAAATTATAGACAAGCATGTTAAAGGTAAAGGCTATAAGACCATCTCCAAGCAACTAGATGTTCCTGTGAGTACAGTTGCACATATTATTCATAAGTTTAAGATCCATGGGACTGTAGCCAACCTCCCTGGACGTGGCCGCAGGAGGAAAATTGATGACAAATCTAAGAGACGGATAATCCGAATGGTAACAAAAGAGCCTAGAAAGACTTCTAAAGAGATTCAAGGTGAACTTCATGCTCAAGGAACATCAGTGTCAGATCGCACCATCCGTCGTTGTTTGAGCCAAAGTGGACTACATGGGAGACGACCAAGGAGGACACCATTGTTGAAAACGAATCATAAAAAAGCAAGACTGGAATATGCCAAACTACATGTTGACAAGCCACAAAGCTTCTGGGAGAATGTCCTGTGGACAGATGAGACAAAAATCGAAGTTTTTGCCAAGGCACATCAGCTGTATGTTCACAGACGAAAAAATGAAGCATATCAAGAAAAGAACACTGTCCCTACTGTGAAACATGGAGGAGGCTCTGTTATGTTCTGGGGCTGCTTTGCTGCGTCTGGCACAGGGTGTCTTGAATCTGTGCAGGGTACAATGAAATCTCAAGACTATCAAGGAATTCTAGAGAGAAATGTACTAGCCAGTGTCAGAAAGCTTGGTCTCAGTCGCAGGTCATGGGTCTTGCAACAGGACAATGACCCAAAACACACCGCTAAAAACACCCAAGAATGGCTAAGAGGAAAAAATTGGACTATTCTAAAGTGGCCTTCTATGAGCCCTGACCTCAATCCTATTGAGCATCTTTGGAAGGAGCTGAAACATGCAGTCTGGAAAAGGCACCCTTCAAACCGGACACAACTGGAGCAGTTTGCTCATGAGGAGTGGGCCAAAATACCTGCTGAGAGGTGCAGATGTCTCATTGACAGTTACAGGAAGCGTTTGATTGCAGTGATTGCATCAAAAGGTTGCGCAACAAAATATTAAGTTAGGGGTACCATCATTTTTGTCCATGCCTGTTTCATGAGTTTATTTTTTTACATAATTCTGTTGAAGCATGGTTGAAAAACAATGTCTGACTTTCATTGGTTAACATTTATAGAATTTTAATTTATTATTACTTTTGTCAGATTAAAGTTATTTCTGTGACCATTGTGACTTTTTCTTTCATTGACCAAAGGGTACCAACAATTTTGTCCACGTCTGTATGCATTTGTTGGATGTTCTTGAAAAGCAAGTCAGATTCATTGATGCCTTTGCAATTTACAGCACTTGAAGGATCTACAGTTAATGTCTTGATGCCACATTTTGAGATCTTGTGGAGTCAACTCAATATCTCTATTGGTCAGAGTTGTTTTGGCAGCATAAAGGAACTTACACAATTTTAACTTTATGGCTGATTGCTGTATATTTAAGGCTTTGTTTACATTTGCATTTGACTTTCTGTTATAATGGAAAATGCAAGGCATTGATTCATCTTTTCCACAATAGACCCCACTGACTCAGATCTGACATTATGGCAGATTACAAATACATACTGAGGTATGTATGAGGTTTGTTGCATGAACAAAGATACATCAATAATAAAATTTGTTAGCAGCAATTTAACTGCTTGTTGACAGGTTGCACATTTTCTTTTTGTACAATATGAATATAAACCATTTTTTTTTTAAAAACTGTGTTAAAACGATCCAGATGCTGATGTAGCCTTACAATTGTACTATATGGTAAGGAATAAAAGGGCAATTTAAAGGATTATCCCATGATTAATGTAAAAAAATAAATATCAGACATCATATAGTACATGATAATCTCTTCTAACCAGCCCCGCACCTTACATGGATCTATTCTACAGCTCAACGGAATTAATTGCTCCAATTTCTCTGCTGGATTTATTTCAAGCTGTTAGATCAAGGGAAGTGCGCTTTCTCAGAGGGGTGTGTCCTTTCTGCTGCAGTTGGTGGCAATTGAAGGAAGGAACTGAGCATGTGTCTGCACCTCAGTGAAGTGGACACAGAAATTAGAAAAATAACAAACAGCAGGTGGCGCTATACAGATATATTTTATTGAATAACTCAGTGGCTATACATAGAGTGGTGCCCATTTTACTAGATAGTCTATAATCCTGTTTAGACATGTGTGCAGTATATGCATAATTTAATGAGCATAATTATCTTATTTAGCTATGAGTTTCCAAAACAAGGAATCAAATGAGAGCATTAACGCACAGTAATTAAACAATAGTTGGGTTTTATTGTGATATATTTACTCCATCATATTAAGCATCTGAGATTCTTTCAATTATATTGAAATACATATATTCTTCCTTATAGAAATACAACATATGAATATTTATGTCATTCACACTGAGGAAAGAGAAAAAACTGCAAATGAAAGATACAACCAATATAACGCTTTGATGTAGCAGAGCTAATTAAAGAAGGCATAAAAATCTTCACATATATCAGTCAATACAGTAAGAAGTCCCCCAGGACTCAGGCCTACTAACCATGAAACAGACGCGCTGTAATTGTCACATAAATCGCCTGGTTCCATTATAAATGGACTGATGATTGTTTTAGTTTTTACTAATTACCCCAGTTTTCTCTATTGCTTGTTACAAAGGATTTCAGCTCTGTTTTTCATGTTTTTCTTTTCTGTCTTGGTGACAGCCCAGGGTTTTGTTGACTGAGTTTTATTTAGTTGCTTAAATGTATTTAGTTGCTTGAATTATTGAATTTTATATAAAGTAAGTATTTAGATAAATGATCTGTCTTCACTAAAAGTACATTTTAAATGGGGTTATCCAACTTTTTTCAGACCATAGAGAGTGAACGAACTTGCGGTAGTGATTATACTTACCTGATCCTCACTGCTGGGTTCTAGCTCTATCGTTCCACAGCTGGCTCTGCAGCTCCAGTTTCTCTTTACAGGGGCACATGACTGCTGCAGCCAATCACTGGCCACAGCAGTGACCTGTCAGCATGCGACCCAGTGATTTTCTGTATGAGTGACAGGTCACTGGCTGCAGCGATCACATGCACCCTGTCAACAGGATGCCGACAGAGACGGGAGCTGCAGAGCCAGAGGTGGAGCGATGGAGCACCACCATAGGTCTGGCCACTCTCTGAGATCTAGCTGAGCGCACAGGAGCATGCATATTCGCAGCCTCTCCCATTCCGACCCCTCACCATGGATACGAGCAATGTATAATGTTATAAAAAAAAAAGATATATGGAATATGCAATATGGACAATCACAATACATTAGTAAGTGCCTTCAATTAACTTTTTCCTCATGACAAATGCCATTTGCTGAAGAGACACAACCCCTTTAAGGACTCTTGTCAGCATTGATAAACTATCCTGTGTGGTGTCGGCCTCTGGATTAAATTTATATAATTTTTAATAAAACTATTTTAAAAAGACTTATGTTTGCACATTGTTTTTTATTTTATTTTATTTTGGGCATGCATATATACATTCCTTGCCAACCTTTTCTGAATAGGTGCATTTTTGGAAGTAATTTTTCAGAATTTCTATTCAGCAAAATTTTAAACTCCAAAATTAAGAGCACTAAGGCTACATGCACACGACTGCACATAAACTGTCCATTTTTAACGGACATTTGGTTCTCTGATGCCTTTCCGGGAAACAAACATTATAAACAGACCCATTCAATAGTATGGGGGCAGTCAGTCAGTGAAAAATGGACAAGATAGAACATGTTCTATTTATTTTTTACATCCGTTTTTCATTGACAGTCAAAAAAACAGCCGCGTGAATAACCCCATAGACTATACCATTGGTCTTAAAACAGAAATGTGATAGCCGTTAAAAAAACGTGCATCATATGTCTGTTTTTCATGTAATGTAACCTAAGATTTTTTCTATGTTTAGGGCCAATGTTAGCTTTTGTTTTTATATTGATGTGAATTTTTTCCCTTTTCTTTATTTTAGATTTTTTCTGCCATCTAATGGGTTCAGACATCCCCTTATTATATCTTTATGTGCCTCCTAAGTGCTTGCTTCACACTGACTGTCTATACGGTACATGTTGAAATGTACTTGATGCATAAAAAATGTGTCATTAACTTCCAATTATACCAGACTCCCCTCCTTCCATTAAGGCATAGTGTTAAATATAATGGAGCTTGATCCAAATGTATAATTCATTCATATTCCTCTTAAGAAAATGCTTTGGTACAAAAAAAAATCAATTCTAGAATTTTTCTTATAAACCTGACAGAAGATGTAATCCTCCAGACATCTACAAGTTGCATCCAGGGTCGGACTGACAATAGACCCTACAGAGAAATTTCCCAGTGGGCCGATGCCCAAGGGGCCGCCCAAGCTTTCCTCATGGCTACCAGCCAGGTACGTAACAATCTGATTCTCTCTGCATTAGTTAATGTAGGAGCATCAGGCACTCATGCACCTGTATTCAGCTTTACTGCCATCCTCAGGACAATGATATCTGTACTGTGGAATTACTGGCCCCACCTTCTTCTGTTCTCCCTATCTGCATGTGTTGCCCCACCTTCTCTCATTTTGCAGCCACCTACAACATGGGGCCACTTTTTTTTTCTTTTTTTTTTCATGGCCACTGTAAGTTCCCATTCCTCCCTGGTTGCTTGTCATGTAAAATCTTCTTGATTTCCTTAAGAGAGCGTTCACATCACCATTTCATTTTCCGTTCTTCTGATCCGTCAGAACAGAACAGAACAGAAAAAAAATAAACCGTAAAAAATGGATACTGTGGAAAAAAAAACAGATCCTTTAAAAAAAAAAAAAAACATTTTTTGGCTCCATGACTTTTTTATGAACTTAAAGTGGCCAGTGTTAGGCTACTTTCACATATGCGTTTTAGTTTCAGGTTTTGAGATCCCGCAGAGGATTTTTTATTTTTTGCCCGATTGTCTTAGGTAGGGGCTCATTTTTTGCGGGATGAGGTGACGGTTTGATTGGTACTATTTTAGGAGGCATACACCCTTTTTGATCGCTTGATTTTGAACTTTTTTGTGATAGTAGGTGACAAAATTATTTTTTTATGGTGTTCACCTGAGGGGTTAGGTCATGTGATATTTTTATAGAGCTGGTTGTTACAGATGTGGCGATTCCAAACATGTTTAGGGTTTTTTATTTTCTTAATTTTTGCTGAATTATAAAAGTGCGTATACGGGAAAATGTTAGATTTTCTATTTTTTTTTGCACTTTTTTGACTCAGACTCACTTGGTTCTTGAAGATCCGTTGGGTCTAATGCCTCTGTAATACACTGCAGTACACTGTATAGTGTACTGCAGTGTATTTTCTATTACACTTAGCAGAGGCGTAGCTAGAACTGACTGGGCCCCACAGCAAATTTTTGTACGGGGCCCCCCACACACACTTCTTCACAAACCCCCTCCTCTTGTACAAACCCCTCTCATATGGCTATTTTGTGACTTTTTATTTACTCTATTTATTTATTTCCCTGTAATTTTTAGCACAACTTTATTGTTTTTTAACATTTACAGTTGCTGATGGAGTTTATATTCAACTCAACCCCTTTAAAACATGCGCTGCAATTGTAGTAGACATGTCTGATTTACCTCTACATATCCACAAGTATTTTAGCCTCTGTACCTTTCATACTGCAGCCATGGACGCTGTCATACACGCACTCTCCACGTACATGGACGCAGTCATACACGCACTCTCCACGTACATGGACGCAGTCATACACGCACTCTCCACGTACATGGACGCAGTCATACACGCACTCTCCACGTACATGGACGCAGTCATACACGCACTCTCCACATACATGGATGCACTCTCCACATACATCGACACAGTCATACACACACTCTTCACATACATGGATGCACTCTCCCCATACATGGACACAGTCATACACACACTTTCCACATACATGGACGCACTCTCCACATACATGGACGCACTCTCCACATACATGGATGCACTCTCCACATACATAGCTGCATTCATACACACACTCTCCACATACATGGACACACTTATACATGTGCTCACCATATACATAGATGCAATTATACACACACTCTCCACATACATGGACGCACTCATACACACACTCTCCACATACATAGATGCACTCATACACACACTCTCCACATACATGGACACACTTATACATGTGCTCACCATATACATAGATGCACTCATACATACACTCTCCACATACATGGGCGCACTCATACACACACTCTCCGCATACATGGATGCACTCTCCACATACATGGATGCAGTCATACACGCATTCTCCACATATATATAGGCACTCTCCACATATATGGACACACTCTCCACATTTGGACGCACTCTCCACATACATGGATGCACTCTCCACATACATGGACGCACTCTCCACATACATGGACGCACTCTCCACATACATAGCTGCATTCATACACACACTCTCCACATACATGGACACACTTATACATGTGCTCACCATATACATAGATTCACTCATACACACACTCTCCACATACATGGGCGCACTCATACACACACTCTCCGCATACATGGGCACAGTCATACACACACGCTCTACATCCATGGGTGCACTCATACACACACTCTCCACATACATGGACGCACTCTCCACATACATGGACACACTCTCCACATACATGGATGCACTCTTTACTTACATGGATGCCCTCTCCACATACATAGCTGCATTCATACACACACTCTCCACATACATGGACACACTTATACATGTGCTCACCATATACATAGATGCACTCATACACACACTCTCCACATACATGGGCGCACTCATACACACACTCTCCGCATACATGGGCACAGTCATACACACACGCTCTACATCCATGGGCGCACTCATACACACACACTCAACATATACATGGGTGCACTCATACACACACTCTCCACATTCATTGGCGCACTTATACACACACTCAACATATACATAGATGCATTCATACACACACTCTCCACATACATGAATGCACTCATACACACACTCGCCACATACATGGACACACTCATACACACACACTAAACATATACATAGATTCACTCATACATGTGCTCACCATATACATAGATGCACTCATATACACACTCGCCACATACATGGACACACTCATACACACACACTAAACATATACATAGATTCACTCATACATGTGCTCACCATATACATAGATGCACTCATATACACACTCGCCACATACATGGACACACTCATACACACTCTAAACATATACATAGATGCACTCATACATGCACTCTCCACATACATGGACACACTCATACATGCGGTCACCTTATACATAGATGCACCCATACACACACTCTCCACATACATGGATGCACTCATACATGCACTCTCCACATACATGGACGCAGTCATGCACACAGTCACCGCATACATGGACGCACACATATACAATACACATATAATGCCTCTGCACTTGTGCCATGCAGGATAGCAGGGAAGCTGGATGACATTTCATGATATAATTCACCCAGCTTTCCTACTGTACTGCATGTCACATGTGCACAGTCTGGGAAAGCTGAATATAACCGCAGTTCCCCTGCTACTCACATCACTGGTGTGGTTGTGGCAATCCAACTGATGTTCAGCATGCTGGGCATGGAAGGTTCAGGCTGCAGGAATCGTGGGTCTGAAAGTGGGCAGGGCTATTCTAGCTCCGCCCACATCGGACCGTCCTGATGCTGGTCACTGTCCATCATCAGAACTCAGATGGGGAGAGGCGGCACAAAGTCACTGATGTCAGGTCAGTGATAAAGGTGCAAGTGCAGGACTCTGGACCCGATGCAGGAGAAGTCAGCTCTGACAGGGGCCCGGGGTGACGAAGTACAGTAACTGCTCCCGGGCCCCTTCTGAGCTTGGGCCTCAAAGCAGCTGATTTCCGGATAGCTACGCCACTGAAACTTTGCCTGGTCAGGCTCCTGCCTTTAGCAGGAGGCTGATCAGGCTTAGATATACCATGACAAGCGGATGCCTGTGAAGGCATCCGGTTGCCATGGTAACCATCGGGGCTGACACAGCAGCGCAGCGCCAGATCGGGGAGGGAGCTCCCCCTTCCATACAGCGGTCACTACGGACCGCGGGATGGAAGGGGTTAACGGCCGACATCAGTGCAGGCATGGGGTTCCGCTCGGAATCTGACAGCAAAAGACAATGGCTCAGGGGGCCAGTCCATGTCACAGTTCTTTCTCCTGCCTCTCTGGAGGAGGCTGGGTTGGGACAAGTGGGACAGCTCGTACCCCTAAAACTGGGATATCCCCTGGTATTGCCAGGGCCTTCTCAAGTTTATAAGAGAACACCAGTTGGAGGGACTGAAGCCTGACTTGTAGAAACCAAAGAATAGCCGAGCTGATCTGAGCAAAAGACTTAATGGAGTCTATTCCAGGGCTCCCTGCTGCCACTTTGCACCTCTTTGGGCAGTGCCCGTTTGCGCAGTTCCTGTTGGAAGCTGAAAAAAAAAGCTGGAAAATGAACTCATAGACATTATTCCCAAGAGCAGCCTGCAGCACAGCGCTGTGCTTTACGGACTATTCCATGGGATCCATTCGGTTGAGTCTATCCAGGAGGCCTGGAGCCTTATGAACTGTTTTAAGGATGCTGTGTAGCTTGCCAGGAAACGCCTAGTGATGAACTGGGAGAGGATGTCCGTCCAGGACTGCCGCAGGCTGGCTGTCAGCCTGCTTAGAGACTACTCAATCATAGACGGTCCAGACGTCTGCGAAGAAGAGGATTAAAACCCCTCTCCCATCTTTCAATAAAGCTTCAGGCCTGTGACTCCCTGACCACTTGTCCGATGCCTATTGATTGATGCGTGATGTTTAAATGTTAGTGCGCTGCTGTGCGTGATGTACAGCACAGGTTCTGTGCCTGCGCTGTGCTCTACACCCATGCACAAATTGTTTTCTTTGTAAGTATTTATTGTACTTTGTTTCAGCCAGTGCTGCGTCGCAGTGTAATGTATGTTTTGTTTTGATGACTGATTGCTAATAAAAGCTATTTTCAATTAAAAAAAAATACAGTATTCAGGACGGTAAGTGTTATTGATTTCTCCTGCACCTTCTTTTCTCTCCCTGCTTACATTGTTTCTGTCTCCTCCCATCCTTCATTGCTATTGAATCCATGCTGTTTCCCCTACTCCATCCTTCATGCTCCTGTGCCCCCCTCCTTCACTGCAGCTTCTATGATGACCCCCACCTTCCTTCATCGATCCTGATTACATACTAAACCCCCTGCTCTTCTATCAGTTGCTATGTTGTGTTATTTTATGCCCGTGCTACAGAAGTCGTCCACAGCTGCCACTGCTCTACTTGCCTTTCCCGGCGGCCTGGACTTGCCTCTTGCTGTCTCCTTCTTCCCACACAAGCTGCAGCCTGTTTTTTTGTTAAGGCCCCTCGTCCTCTGCTTGTAGGGAGCTTATGCCTTTTACTCTTAAAGGACCAGCGCACACGCATCCAGATCTTAAGGCACTGTTGGAAGGTGCCTGAGCAATAGGTGTCACCACCAGATCTCTGAGAAGCTCTGACAGACGTTCTTCAGTACCTCTTGCTTGAGGTTCTTTTGTTTTGGTTTCGTTTTGTCATATCATTTCCCTCTCTCAGCTGTCATCTAGTTGCACTGATTGCATCCCTTTATATCCCCTCCCATACTGCATCACTTTGCAGTTTATAAAACTTCCTGGATTGTGCTCACTGCTAGATGCTGCAACTGCTGGTTCCTCATATAAGTCTTTTCCTGTTGGCTTGATTCTAGGTGACCCTGACTCCCTCCGTATCAAGTGCAGGGAGCCGGTGGTCGTGTCCCCTCACTATTGTAGGGTTTTCAGGTGTCACTCAGTCTAGGTACGAGGGCATGCAATTTTCTATCATTAAGATCTTTGCATGGGCTGAGCAGTCTGGGAGAGCTCTAGGGCTTTTATAGGGCTCACCCATTTGTTCCTTAGTTTGGGATCAAGTCAGTTGGATCTTTATTTGTGACTTCTAGTTTCCTGCAACACCATCCGTGACAATAGGTTTCCTAGTTTGCTAGTGTCCTGCGAAGTTGTGCTGTTTCTATTGTCTACCCGTGTACCGACTATCTTCCCATTTACTGGATTCCGATTCTGTGCTGCCTAACCTGACTCGTGCCTGACCTCCATATTCACACTCTGCTGTCTGCTCTGACCTCGAACTGTTTATCGGATTGCTCATACACTGCCTGCCTGGATCTCGGCCTGTCCCTGACTACAGTTTATCCTCATTCCTACAGTACTCTGCACCTGTGTATCTTGACCCCCTGTGGGTCAGCTGTCAACACAGAAATACTACTCCAGTAGATAGCGGCCTGATAGTTTCCCTGCAGCAAAATCCATATAACTTTACAGGGGATAATGGGTAAAAACTAGGGAACTGCCAGGATAACACCCTTAGGAGTAGCCCAAAGCCAAATCTGTTGGTTGACACAGTAGTTCCACACACACTGCCATAAAAGCCTGAACAGTGATCAGTGCATATACTCATGGTCACATATGTACTATGCTGCATTGTAGATTTACTGTATTACCAACAACTCAAAATATTGGCCACAAACTTAACATCACAACTACGAGACTGTTATGGAGAACAGAAAGAGAGGGAGACTGGTGCCAAACTCCTTTTGCTATCTGATGGAGATCCACAGCATTTTTCTTGCAGCCACCACTAGGGGCAGCTCAGTGCATAGAGACTTTTACAGCTGCCTTTAAATTCGCTGAGAAATGTATACATTTCGATGTACTGAGCTCCCTCTAGTGGTGGCTGCAGGCAGCCATTTTTATTGTGGGGTGGCTCATCTGGTGTAAATACCCTGACAAATATAGAATATTGGGGGAGATTTATCATCTCCCTTATGCCAGAAAAGGAGTCTGAATATGTGAACAGAGCCTTACAGATCTGTGTTGCATGGATCCATAATACAGTGCCCATGGGGGTCATACTGTAGCTCTAGGGCCTACATTATTCAGAATATGTAGTAAGAAATGGCAATGTGTCTTTGTATAGGGTACGTATGCACAGCTATGCTGCACGCATTGGCTCTTTACTCTTTAACACCCTTTAGTGTAGATGCAATAGTTTATTGATTGTGAGCCTCAATCATATACCCCAGCTAAGTTCATCTTAGGTAAAACAGTCATAGATACATCCTTCATATATTTAAAGGGGTTATGCCATGAAAATTATTTAAAAAAAAGAAAAACAGACATCTGGGCTAACAAACAAACAAACTCTTAAGGCTACTTTCGCACTAAGGTTTTTTACGGATCCATCATGGATCTGCAAAAACGCTTCCGTTACCATAATACAACCCCATGCATCTGTCATGAAAGGACCCGGTTTTATCATGTCTTCTATAGCCATGACTGATCCGTCATGAACACTATTGAAAGTCAATGGGGGACGAATCAGTTTTTCCGTCCCTATTGACTTACATTGTGTGCCAGGACGGATCCGTCTTGCTCCGCACCACATCGCGGACAGAAAAACGCTGCACTTTGGTGCATTCACTTTCGTTCAGTTTTGTCCCCATTGACAATGAATGAGGGCAAAACTGAAGCGTTTTCTTCCGCTATTGAGATCCTATGACGGATCTCAAAAGCGGAATTGAAAACGCTAATGTGAAAGTAGCCTAACTCAGATTTCTTGACTCATCGCGTTATGATGAGATAAAACAAAAGCCATTGAAAAGCAATTGAAGGTGTTTGCTTAACGCATTTAGTTTAGATAACATGTTTCATAAAACATTTGTGTTAACTCTACTACATCTGTAGTACATGACAATACCTTTATGAAAAAAACAGCTAGAACCAGCCCTGTACCTCACATGGATCCAAAGATCTCCACCTTCACTACTCCAATTGCTCTGCTAAATTTTTGTTAATCCTGGCGGGGAGCATGCCCTTTCCGCAGCAGCTCTCTTTCTCTTTCTCTCCCTCTCCCTCTCTCTCTCTCTTTTTAACAGAACATATGGCTGGTTGCAGTTGAAGATTTAAACTGAGCACGTTCGAACAGCAGTGAAATGGACAAAAAAATAAGGAAATAACCAAACACCAGGTGGCGCTATACAGATACATTTTGTTGAATAGCTCACTGGCTATACAACATTTTTAATTACATGTAATTACAAAAGTTGCTGGTTTTAAAAATGTAGAACATGTTTCATGACACAACCCCTTTAAAAGTTTCCTTTGAATATAATGCATTCATTCTTATCTTATTAATTATACCTAGTATACAGATTAGAAAGCTGAGTCTAAAGACATGAATTACTGATGTCTCTAAAAAATTTTTTATGATTTCAGAAAATGATTGCTATAGAAAAGGTAAATGTATACTGCCGGTCTAACGAGGCCATCCATCTATCTAAAATATGCAAAACCTTAGAAGATGTTATTGCTTATGGAATCAGTGTACTTGGGAAGTAATCTACTGAACATGTAAATCTCAGCTATCTCTTTATTTTATAAAGACTGCCACGAAACGCTGTGGGGAAAAGTGTAATCATAAAATTGAATCAGAATTTTATTCTCTAAAGAAAATATTATTTCTGTCTTTCTTGTTATTATGTTTGTTTGACTTGTCTTATATTACAGTATAAAGAATAAGCATGATGTCAAGTCCAGTTAGGGAAATTTAAATATACAGCGCATGGTGTGTATTGTGCAGGGTAGAGGATAATAGAAGTTTTCCAGCTGAAACAAAATATATTTAAAGCAAATACAAATGCGTTGAAAAAATAAATGACTCCCTTCACCAGGCTCTCCTGTTCCGATGATGCCTGGAGTCCCGCTGCTCTCTACTTGGGGTCCAGAGATGTGTTAACACAGGAGCACGTGACCACTGTAGTCAATTACTGGAGCCAATAACAACATTTTCTCCTGTTGTATTTGTAGTACTTGTAGGTATTTGTCTTAGTTGTGGGGGTACTGCTATGGTATTTGCAATTGTTTACTATTGTATATGCAATTTAAATGTAATATAATGTAATGCATCTTCTTCACCAGCAGATGGGGCATAGTTGACAATGTTTGGTAGGAGGAATGGAAGCTACCATTCCATTACTCCTTTTTTGTTAGGAGTGGGCTGGTCCAACTTCCTGCCAAGGGTGGGGCTGAGCTAGGGAGAGTCCGTTTTTAAAGAGGAGAGTGACGGACAATGTGATCTATCTCCAGCTCCTCCAGGCTAGGTGGACCACAGAGGCGGCTCACCTGTAAGGATGCAATTTCCTCAGGGAGAATGCAGGGTCCAAGGCCACAGAGGAATTGCAAGCTATGGGGTATTGGAGTCCGCTGAGTGATCAAGCAATCGAATTGCAAAAGTGGTGGGAAATATGTTAAGATACCATCACAAGAGTTTAAAGCCTGCATCATTCAGTGGATACCTACAGTCACAGATACCAGAGGCAAGCTGTAGGAAAGGGAATCAGAGAGACATTGTAAGCTAGTAAACTTCTGAGTGTCACATTGCCAGGCACCATACCCAATGATCTCGGAGGAGAGAAAATGAACTTTGTATGAACTACTGATGAATGTGCTGTTATCTGTTTTCACACTCAGCAAAGGAAGACGTTATTTAGTCAATCTCTACCTGATTCCTTTCATCATCACCTTTTTCACTGCATCAAACTCCAGGGAGCCACAGCCTAATGGGGGACACTGTACATCAGCACTACATCAGGGCCTATACCAGTCCTACCATCGGCACCAGCTCCCTCAGGGGCCTACTGCATATTCATGTGTAATCCAATTGAAAAATACTTAATATGTCTTGGTATGAAATTGGAGGCATAGAGTTACAGCAGGGTTCAAGAGAAGTTGATGAACTGAAGTGCAACTTGAAGGTTGTATGTGTTAGAGAATCAACATTCAGTTTTACTTCCATAAGGCCTCATGTACACGACCGTATCCACTTTCACGGATCTGCAAAATACGGATACTGACCATGTGCATTTCATATTTATTTGTTTTGCTAGAAATGACTATTCCTGTTCTCAATACACACCAGAATTTGACATTTTCTATACGGATATAGACAGCACACGGATGACATCCTTGTACTGGCTGCTTTTTTGTGCATCTATAGAAATGAATGGGTCATGTGTGATGCACAAAAAATGCGGATCAGACAAGGATCAAAAATACGATCAAGTACATGAGGGCTAATACAGTTTCTTTCTTAGAATGGTCAGATATCTTCCATATGTACATGGAAAATGTTATTTGTAACATTTTTCTTTTCAATGTTTTTAAAAGTGTCTAATGATCTCTAACGACAGCAAAAAGAAATGGTGATTATTCTGTACTGATTCTTCTGGATCTCTCTGCAGTGTTTGATACTATAGACCATAAACTCCTCCTCTCCATGCTCCACTCTTTAAGAACACTGCTCTCTCTTGGTTCTCTTCCTATCTCCCTGGCCGCATCTTTTAGTGTATCTGTCACGGTGGGGAGTGGGGGAAACCCCCCACTGAACAATGTCAAGTGTAACGGGGAAGCAGCTAGACCAGGACACCGGAATCAGAAGCGTCCCTAATCCTCACCCTAAGGGCCCATTCACACGACCGTATGAACGGATCCGCATCCGTTCCGCATTTTTGCGGATGGTATGCGGATCCATTCATTTCTATGGGCTCTGAAAAGATGCGGACAGCACACCGTGTGCTGTCCGCATCCGTTGTTCCGTTCTGCGGATCTGCAAAAATAAACTCACATGTCCTATAGTTGTCCGCATTAAACGTTACGTAGCCCCATTCAAGTCTATGGTTCCGCAAAAATGCGGATCATACGGGAGTGCTTCCGTATGTTATCCGCAAAAATGTCAGTTTTTTCACGGAAGAACGGATCCGCATATTTGCGGATCCGCAAAACACATACGGTCGTCTGAATGAGGCCTAACTCTTCACCGTATGAGCGGACCTGGATGGTAGGACAGCTCATACCAGCATACCTTTGGCCCTGATAATCCTTTACATAGAAGCAGGGGAGAGACGACCTTCCCAGACACGGAGGAACTGGAGTCTCAAAGGGCCTAGCAGCAGGGAAAGGAAAATACCATATGCAGCAATAGAGTTGGCAAGTAAGAACACCAGAAACACACTTACCTGCCGCAGCCACCACGACTGGAACCTGTGCATAAGTACAGGAGCCCACACACCAAGCAGGACTCTGTACAAACAACACCACACACAGGTATCCAGCACACCTGATACTGCCTGGGCCTCATACAGCACTGCATACAGACTTATGGTTCACCACTCTAGGAAACCAGCCCCCTCATTGAGGTAGACAAGTAAATGTCTAGCATACATGCTGGATGACAACACCAAACCTGGAAAAACAAGCTAGACATAACAACACACCAAATACCTAACCCCACACCAAACATACACCACATGTAAGGAAGGGAAGACATAGCTAGAGAACCGTGATGACATCGCTGATGACATCAATGTCCTACAAGGTGGCCCTCAAGGACTGGGCAGATAGAACACCCTGAACTGGAGCCGAGCTCCAGCAGCAACAACTGAAGTACAACTAACTCCAGCCATGGAGCCACAGGGGATAAAACTCTAGTGGCCACACCCATTCAGGGAGTTAACCCTTATAGCACCAGACAGGGGTAGGCTACAACTTAAAGGGGAAGTGCACACACCAGCCAACACCCAACACGTTGCCACTGGCAACAGCATGTGTGGCAATCATGTCACGGCAAACACAGCAAAAGCCGAGACACTGCAACCGCAAGCATGGCACCAGTGTCACGGTGCACACAGCAAAAGCCGTGACAATATAATTCCCTGGCTCCTCTTATTCTCCTCTTCCTCTTGATGTTGGCGTTGTTCAGGGATCAGTACTAGGTCCTCTACTCTTCTCCCTCTACACAGCCCCTATCAGACAGACTATTAATAGATTTGGCTTTCAGTACCATCTCTATGCTGATGACACCCAACTATACACTCTATCTAAAACTGATTTTCTCAAAAACTGAACTTCTTGTCTTTCCCCCATCTACTAACTCACCTAAACTTGACATTTCAATTTCGGTCTGCAGCACTATCATAACTCCTGTGCAACATGCCCGCTGTCTTGGGGTCACGTTTGACTCAAATCTTTCCTTTGTTCCCCATATTCAATTACTTGCATGCTCTTGTCGTCTGCACCTCAGGAATATCGCCAGAATCTGCCCTTTTCTTACGGTGCAAAGAGCAAAAACTCTTGTTGTTGCCTTGATTCATTCTCGTCTTCACTACTGCAATGCATTACTAATCGGTCTCCCTCTCACTAAACTCTCCCCCCTTCAGTCTGTCCTAAATGCTGCACCCAGGCTCATCTATCTATCTATCTATCCAACCGCTACACTGATGCTACTAGCCTGTGCCAGTCACTTCACTGGTTGCCCATCCACCACAGAATACAGTTCAAACTTCTCACCCTCACCCACAAAGCTCTCCACAGTGCTGCACCTCCATACATCTTCTCCCTACTCGTGCTCTCTGTTCTGTTAGTGACCTAAGATTAACATCCTCCATAATTCGTACCTCTCACTCCTGTCTTCAAGACTTTTCTCGAGCTGCACCTACTCTCTGGAATACTCTGCCCTGGAATATCAGGTCAATTTACAACTTCTCCACCTTCAAACGTGCCTTAAAAACACATCTTTTCAGGCAGGCTTATCAAGCTACATAAAGTTACTATTCCTCGAGTAAACCTTTCCCCCACCAACTCCTCGGGCCTGAACTCGATCCTTTAACAGTCCCAAACCTGAAGCAGATCTACTTTCAATTCAATAATTGCTTGAATCTTACTTATTACAATCAACTACCTTATGTGTCACACCCAATTCCTCATAGATTGTAAGCTCTCGCGAGCAGGGCCCCGACTCCTAGTGTTTCAGTTGTATATTAGCCAGTTACTTTTGTTTTGTACACGAACCAAATAAATTTGTAAAGCGCTGTGGAATATGTAGATAATAATATTATTTATTATTTTCTTACAGTACTCGCCCCCTATACTCCTATTGTTGCAATATGAGGGAGAACAGCTTATTTTTCATTACCAATTTTTCTTTAAAGGTATTTTGGCATTACAAATATGTATCCCAGGGGGACATGTGTTCCCCAGTTTGAATGGGTAGGGGATAGGTTTTTGTAACAGGACAATTCCTTTAAATGATTTGTGTTCTTGCACTTCACATTTGTTCCTATTCTAGCACATGGAAGTAGTAAAATGAAGGTAATCTGGTGACAGGGCGTGGGTTATTGAAAGTGCACATCCAAATAAATTGTACTGTTTTCTCCATCTTTACAACCCCTATCTATATGCACCTTTAGGACGTTTAGAAGTTATGGAGGAAAGTCCATAACCTAAAATCCCTGTTAATTTGTCAGTGTGTTTTTGGAGGTTGGTGGAAGCCCATGCAAACACAAGGAGAACATGCAAACTCCATGCAGATGTTGTCCTTGGTCAGATTCAAACCCAGGTCCCAAGAGTGAAGGCAACAGTATGACCCACTGAGCCAGCATGCTGCCGACATGGTTCAGTGGTTAGCACTGTTTATGTATGACTGCCATTTATTATATTATGTTATTCAGTTACTTCTGAACATCAAAGTGCTACAAGAAAATGCATTTAATTGTAGTTGAATAGTAGCTAATAGATATGTACAAATAAATAATTAAAAATCCATCTTCATCAAGTGCGTAATGTACTACATATTCCTTCAACCCACTCCTAATTCCAGTTTAATCTTGTAGAGTAATGTGAAAGGCAGTATATAACGGCACTGAGTTTTATGTCTCATGGAGAGGTGCTTAATTGAAAAGTGCTGTGTGCAATTTAATTGCCTTTACTCTGAATAGTGAGGATCTCGGTTAATAGCTAAACAGTGTTTTCACTTCAATCAAAGGCAATCACAGTCTCTATCACCAGCTTCACAGATTAAAATGAGAAAGTTGATCGCTGCATGGGAACGTCCAAAAAGAAAAGCTCATTAAACGAATTCCACTAGATGCTATTTCTCAAATGACTTTCATGGCATATCTGGTAAATACATGTGTAGGCCCGCACTGCAAGACACTTGGATCTCTGCCTCCCAGATCTAATCAAAATGCTCCTTAAGATGTTATTATATATGCAGCTTGAGCAGCGGGTACTGCACCCAGGTTACTGCTCATTGTTGTGTCTGGACTGCGCCCATGTGTGACAAAACTGAGTACCATAACCTGTCCATCAAATGCTTATCCACTGCTAGTCTTGACTTTAGTGACCTGGATTAGCAAAAGTTGATGGAATTGTCCTGCAAAACCCATATCGCTACGGGGACCCTGCCTACAGCGAACCAGCCTTGCCAATAGAGGTGATCCCTGGGGGGTGCTATGGAATCCTATCTTGTGTTCACCAGGTAGCTGCAAGTAGCCTCAATACGCTTTCAACAGAAATAAGTGAAATGCATATATATATTTTTCGTACTGAATAAGATAATAAGATATAAGCCACTAAAGTCTTTCCAACATAACACTTGGAGCCCAAAATCAAAAAGCTGGAATGACAGAGCTGTCTAATGACTATTTGGATCCCCAAATAATCGTTCCCTGCACTTGTAAATCACTTTCCCATCAATGTCCCTAGCGCCTTCTGACGTCTCTCCCTGCACTAAGATACTTTGAAATGATTCCTCCCTATCCTTTCCCTGCACGTATAAATCCTTTTTTATGTCTTTTTTTTCCCCACAATCGTTTTTCCACTTGCTGGCCCTAGCGCCTTCACACGTCTGTCCCTGCACTCTGAACGCTGGAAAATAGCAGAATCTAACATGGCTGCCGTATTTATAGGGCTGTGACATCACAGAGCTGGCTGGTTGCTGATTGGCTGCATGCAGGCATGTCAATCTGGGTGATCCCGTATTCCCAGAGTTCCTTGGCCCATGTCCTCAGTCCTCACACATGTAGCCGCAATTTTAGGAAAATTGAGATTCATTACCACGAAGCGTGAGGAAACTCGCATTCGTTGCAACTCAAATTTGTCCTGAAATTCTAAACGAATTAGACTTTGTCAGCTTCAATTCGCTCATCTCTAATAGTCACAATCAGATAGCTGAGATGACTTCTAGTATAGAGGAAAGCTAGCCAGTATCCTCTTTTCCCTAGGACCTACCTTCTTAAAGTTGCTGCAGGGACCCCCATATTCAATCATCTTGTAGCGACTTGCTACTGACTGCTGCATTTCCCTTGACAGAAAAGAACAGGTGACTATGTGGCTGGAGGTACATTAGGCGGTCACTGGATAGCAATTTTACTGTAGGCCACTGGAGTAGAGGCCCCAAAAATTAGGCATTTACCTGACAGAAAAGGCCTTTTATGCCGCTGTATATACATAAGACAAGGACCATTCTTTGTTCTGGGTGGTGGCGGATATGTGTGGCCTGGCATGGGGAAATTCAATTGCACGTGGTCGTCACAGGTGTTGAATTCCTCCTTGATCAATGACACGATGCAATGC
The DNA here is from genome assembly GCF_014858855.1 of Bufo gargarizans. Classification (NCBI taxonomy): domain Eukaryota; kingdom Metazoa; phylum Chordata; class Amphibia; order Anura; family Bufonidae; genus Bufo; species Bufo gargarizans. Next base: position 454,358,317 of record NC_058083.1, read on the forward strand.
ACTCTCCAGAAAGAAGGTGTAAGGTACGATCGATGTCACTAATAGTGCCCTGGCTGCGACTGACCAGTTTGGTGATCTCATCAAATGGCCGCAGAAGTCTGCATGCGTCGTACATGAGCAGCCACTGGCGCTGTGAAAAGAAACCAAGCTCCCAGAACCTGTTCTGCTGCAGAGTTCGTACAGGTAGTCGTTAATGGCACATTGCTGCTGGAGCAGCCTATCAAGCATATACAAGGTGGAGTTCCAGCACGTCGGGCCGTCACAAATCAGACGTCTGTCAGGCAGGTGGTGTCTCCGCTGAACATCAGCAAGGCAAGCCATGGCCATGCAAGATCTTCTAAAATGGCCAGAGATCTTCTTGGCTTTTCGCAAGACGTCCTGGACTCCGGGGTATTTGGCAACGAATCGCTGCACGACTAAGTTCAGGACGTGTGCCAAGCACAGCACGTGTGTCATAATGCCCTGTTGCAGCACGCTCAGCTGTCGCACTATACTTTACCAACTGTCAAATTGAGTGTTGTTAGCCACTAATCAGCCTGTGACCACAGAGCTGAAAGCAGTGCAGGACTGGTGTGGCTCTTGGCTGTGGCTTCGCCTGGCATGTCAAACAGGTTCTGTGGAGCTTGAGGGGTGGGAGAGGTGGTAGCAGTGGAAAAGGAGGAGTCAGCCGAGGAGGAGACAGAGAATGGAGTAGGAGGAGGAGAAGAAGAGGCAGGCCTGCATGCAATCCGTGGCGGTAACACCAAATCCACACGGGTGCCATAGGTTACATGCTTGATGGCCGTCAGAAGGTTCACCCAGTGGGCAGGTAGAGTTATGTACCTTCCCTGCCCTTGCTTGCTAAACCACGTGTCTGTGGTCAGATGTATCTTTCCATTGCGGTGTGCCAATGGCCACAAATTTTCTAAAGGCCTCCGCGTCCACCAGTTTATATGGCATTAGTTGGCGGGCTAGCAGTTCTGACAAGCCAGCAGTCAACCGTTCGGCAAGAGGGTTATCCGGCGTCATCAACTTTTTATGTTAGAACATTTGAGCCACGGAAACCTGCCTTCTACCAGATGAACGCGACAACGGCACATTGGAAGGTGGAGTGGAGGACAAATGGGAGGAGAGAGGAGAAGGAGAAGAGGCAGGACGTGGAGCACCGGTAGTGTGGCTTTGTGGGTTCTGATGGCGTTGCTCCCACTGGGCTCGGTGATGGGAGGCCAGGTGCCTTCTTAAGGCGGTCTTCCCTAGGTGAGTGTTGGGCTTACCGCGACTTATGCATTGACAGCACAGGCTGAAGTTGGCAACACTATTGTCAGCAGCTGACACATTAAAAAAAGCCCACACTGCGGAGCAATGTGCCGGCGTCCTGGGAGTGCAAAATGTGACCGTGAATGGTGGATGGCTCCGGATACATTTGCCTCCTTCTCCTCCCTATCTGCTGCTCCATCTCTCCCTCTGAACTCCCCTCCTCTTCCTCTCTTGTGAGTACCCACGTGACGTCCATCGACACGTCACCATCGTCACCTTCACCACCACTGACATTAGAACTCTTGGAATAGGCAGCAACAGCGGGGACCACACCCTTGAGGTTATCTGGGTACTGTCGTCAGACCGATGGGTGGCTGCCGTTGCTACCTCCTCTTCTTCATCTGATGCCAAGAATGGCTGCGCATCAGTAAGGTCTAGGAATGGATGGGAAAATAATTCCTCTGACTCGAGTGGAGGGGCTGTGGTGGTAGTGTCTATGGGGGTGCACACAGCAGAGACTGAGGAGAGTGCAGATACAGAGGATGAGGAGGGTGCAGAAGCGGAAGGTTGAGTGAGCCACTCAACCAACTCTGGTGCATCCTTTGACGTAATCACACGCACCTTCTCCTTAGACTCTGGCCTGTTGCACCTGCCAGACCCCTACCCCTCCTGTTGAATGGCCTGCCTCTTCCTCTGCCTGTCATTTTCAAAATGACCCTGTGACAAAGTCCCCAGAGAAGAGCAGTATTTGTGGAAGCAGGTATATCGCAGGCCTTAATCAGTATTTGGTGAAAGCTGATATATCAAACCCGTTAATCAGTATTTTGTGGAAGCAGGTGTTTTGCAGGCCTCAATCAATATTTGGTGGAAGAAGGTATATTGCACTCCTCCATCAGTATTTTGTGGAAGCAGGTGTATTGCAGGCCTCAATCAGTATTTGGTGGAAGCAGGTATATCAAACCCCTTAATCGGTATTTTGTGCAAGTAGGTGTATCGCAGGCCTCAATCAATATTTGATGGAAGCAGGCATATCAATCCTCTTAATCAGTATTTTGTGAAAGCAGGTATATAGAAACCCTTAATCAATATTTGGTGGATGCAGGTATATTGCAACCCTCAATATGTATTTTGTGGAAGCAGGTATATCAAACCCCTTATTCAGTATTTTGTGGAAGCAGGTATATCGCACCCCTCAATCAATATTTGGTGGAAGCAGGTATATCAATCCTCTTAATAAGTATTTTGCGGAAGCAGGTATATAAAACCCCTTATTCAGTATTTTGTGGAAGCAGGTATATCGCACCCCTCAATCAGTATTTTGAGGAAGCAGGTATATCAAACCCCTTAATCAGTATTTTGTGGAAGCAGGTATATCACGCCCCTCAATCAGTATTTTGTAGAAGCAGGTATATAGAACCCCTTAATCAATATTTGGTGGAAACAGGTATATCGCAGGCCTCAATCAATATTTGATTGAAGCAGGTATATCAATCCCCTTAATCAGTATTTTGTGGAAGCCAGTATATAGAACCCATAATTAATATTTGGTGGAACCAGGTATATCGCAACCCTTAATATGTATTTTGTGGAAGAAGGTATATCAAACCCCTTATTCAGTATTTTGTGGAAGCAGGTATATCGCACCCCTCAATCAGTATTTTGTGAAAACATGTATATAGAACCCCTTAATCAATATTTGGTGGAAGCAGGTATATCACACCCCTCAATCTGTATTTTGTGGAAGCAGGTATATCAAACCCCTTAATCATCATTTTGTGGAAGCAGGTATATAGAACCGCTTAATCAATATTTTGTGGAAGCAGGTATATCGCACCCCTCAATCAGTATTTTGTAGCACACCTATACCAGTCCTTAAAAGGACTTTTGTGGCCCTATTAGCTAGCGTTTGGTGTCCCTAACAGTCTGTCCCTGCTGCACAAAGCAACCTCTCCCTACACTGGCCAAACACAGAATGTGAAATGGCTGCCAGTTCGGGTTCTGTTATCGGGTGGGGATGTGTCCATGTGCTGAAACGTCTCAATTGGCTGTCCTGTCCCACCTGATGGATGTGTCATGTGTCATCTCTAGACACCAGGTCTGTGTCCTACATGGACAAAAGGACCTCAGTGCAGTATTACAAATCGTTTGTATGTTGCAACATGGACAATTTTTAATATGGCCACCTATCTATCCTTAGGCCCTACAAAACTAATTTACAGGGGTTGTCCTGATTGGATAACCCCTTACTATAAAATGTTTCCTCTGTCTTGTTTATTACTTTTATATTACTATATTGTATTGCCATAGATATCACACTTGATGCACAAGTGTGAAGGAACCTATTTTATTTTACACCAAAGAAATTGTATCAAGGTCTAAATGCAGTAGATTCTGATTTTATTAGAAAATATGTTACATGTGGTCTTAGTAGATTGGTTTTGTTACATACATCTGTAAATCAGCATGAACAGTTTGATGTTTATAACTAAAACATTGCACCCCACTGCTTCTCAGCAAATAGATAGGGTTATTATACATTCTGTCTCCAAACCACATTGTCCTACTGTTACATTCACTTCCTTTCTTTATTTTTCATGCAGAGTTTCTTAGATGCAGAAATCTTTGGGGAAATTTTTATGCAGTGATAAAATAATAAAAACACGCTATTAACTTATGGGCATATGAAAGCAAATAATATAGATAAGTAGTAATATAATAATAGAATATTGTATATAAAAAATATTTTACCTACAAATCAAATACGTCATGGCAGAAATACAAAAATATTCCCTGATCCCTTATATACCACCACTGACAATCCCTGTAAAAGCTATAATGGCAGCCATGCTAGTTGCCTCTCAGCTTTCCAAGAAACAAATATAACCAGGAGCAGACTGAATAGATTTTTAATTATTTGACATGTGAAGATTTAAGATCATGGTTTTGTCTGTTTAATTAGAATTTCAGCTCTTGGGCAAAATCAAGAATTGGGATATAGTAGTTGGTGTAGATATTGGGGCAGATTTAGTAATCATGTTTAATATCTAGACATTGCAATTTTAGACTAGACAGTCGAAAGGTGTGACTACTAATTTATCAAAGTCACTCATGCTGGATGAAGGCATTTTCGTGTCATCGGGCTTTGAGCCAGTTGACCAGCTACAGGTGTTTCACTGACCTCACACAATCGCTCTCAAAGGCCATAATGGTGCACAGCAATATGGCAGCCGGAGGCTGTAATAGAGGTCTGTCCTCTTCAGCGATGAGTACTGCTTTTGTCTCTGCTGCAACCTTAGTCAGAGATGGGAAACCATGGGAGGCCAGGAAACCACATGAGCAATGCCATAAAGAGGCCTTCACACTGTTCTTTCTCCCAGGATTATGGTGTTTGGTGGCATAATGTATAGTGGCTGGCAGGGGCGGATTAAGTGGCCCAAAGGCCCGGGGCTGTTCCTCAAGCTTGGGCCCCACGAGAAAAAACTGTATAATGCACAGTATACCCTTGCCCCCCAGCTATAATGATTAAGACATATTTAGATGGACATTAAATTCCACATGGTCAAACATACAGGAAAACACACTGGGCCAGATACCTAATACATCCATTGACGTCTCCTCTGATGTAGATGTTCTCTTTCCTCGTTTTCTTCCCTGATAGCAGACCACCATATTATTGTAGCCATATCTCGTCTCTGCAGACTTTACCAAAAAGACCTCTTACTTTCCTCAGTTTTCCATCATCCACCAAGTACTGTCAGCAGTTATAATACTCCCTATGCAGAAACCCCAGTATCTACAGTATCCCCTATAGCGCCTCCAGTAGTTTTATGTTCCCCTATAGTGTTTATCGCCCCCAGTAGAGCCTATTGCCCCCATAGCTGTATAAGGACTTGTTTGATACGGGACAGGTTGCACTTTCTAACGGCACCATTTAATATGGCATAAAATGTAGGAGAAAACTGGGAAAAAAAATTACATATAGGATAAAAATGGAAAAAATAAATGCAATAGCGCCATAGTTGTATGGGGTTTGTTTGTACAGCATTTCCTTTGCAGTAAAACTGGCATGTTACCATCATGCTCCAGTTCATTCCGAATATAGCGACACCAAGCTTGTATACCAACGGGTCCTCATCTGTGGTGCGGGGAGCACACGCCCGGGCCGTAGTCAGATGAAGAGATAAAAAAATTGCAAATTGGTGGGGTGTTTGCTGTTTTTAAAAACAATATCGCCAACAAGTCATATGGTGGTAGGGTAGTGGATAATCATGCTAATAAGTTATGGACGACCATCGGCCGGGATGGTTCGCAAACGCAATCAAATGTTCGCGAACCGCAAGTTTGCGGCGGGCCACATTCACTTTAACGGCAGGTGAACCTGAAAAAACTTCAGCTCATATTCGCAGCCACCAAATAATTACAAGAAGTGCACAAATCGTCCCACAACATGGACAGTGACATACCAGAGTGGATCAATGGCATAAATTCTCACAAAAATATGTATTTTAATCAGGGGTCATTTTTATGCATCTTAAATTGAAACTCTAAGAAATGTGCCATGCTGGAGCCTTGAAAATTTTTATTTTAGGCTATGGGTGTAAAGGCCCCAAAAATTAGGCATCAATTTTACTGCAGGCCAGTGGAGTATAGGCCCCATTCAATGTACAGAAAATAACAAGCTTTGTCTTCTTCTCATTGTCTGTCGCTAGTAGAGGCCTAAGCCTGGCAGGCAGGTTCCCCCAGAAGTATCTTGTTGGATGAGCAGCCAGTACGGCACTTGCATCAATCTTGACAGGATTCTCTCCTGTCTTACGCAACATTTAATTTTTATTATTAAATTTATTAATATTTTAACATTAATTTTATTAAACCAAAACTTGATTAAAATTAAAGAAAGCATACTTAAATTTGACAAACCTGGCCTAATAACTAAGTATGAACTCTGCCTTATAGGTCGATGTTAGTGTCAAGAAGTGCACTTCTTTTACACCGTCATCAGCTGATTCCACATAGATGTCTACAGAACCTGTTCTATTAAACGCTTATACAAGTAGAGCCCCCCGACAGAGTGGAGAGGGTGTCAGCAGTAAGTTTGTGTTGACGTCACTAATTATTTTGCCCTTCCTCTGATCCGTCAGAACAATAACCCACAAAAAACGGATCCTGTATTTGGAGCATCCGCCGTCAGCATTTGGTCAGTATTGCTAATGTCAATAAAAACAGGAGTGGATCCAAAACAGAGATGTGAATGGAATATTTGCATGACTTCTGTGTTTTGTACCCACTCCTGCTTTTGTCTACCAAATCATAAGCCAATTCTGATGGGACCATACAGGCCTTACAGCTGCTACACAGACAGGATCTGTTGTGCGTCTAATTTTTCCTTCCTTCTGACAGATCAGAAGAAAGGTCAAATAAATGATGATGTCAGCCAGGCCGAAAGCCAAAATAGTGGCCCGGTCATGAAGTGGGGAGGGTGGGAACAGCATGAGAAGTCCACAGAGTTTCCCTATGACAGAGTGGTGAGGTGAATATGTAAGAAACAGTCATGGAATGTCTCTAAGTTTCATTATCCTGGTAAACTGTGTTAAAATTTAATGTATAATGCTATTCCAGTAATACAGATAAATGTAAATGCCTGCAGTATTCGTTTGGTCAGTAGATGGCAGCATAGGACCAATTTGCATTGAAGTTTACCATAGAGAAAGTGTATTAATGTGATACTGGCTCTTTAAAGCAGCAGTTAAGTGTTGAAGTGACACGCCCCTTATGATGTCAGCCTGCCTCAGTGTGAGCAGGAAGAAAGAGGAAGAGAGACTGGAACTATAACGGCTGCCATCTTGGCAAGAAAGAAAACAAGTTCTGTGCTGTGTAAGACGTGTGTGGAGATACTAAAGGACGTTCCTGTGCAGCCAAGCTGTGTGAACTTCAGTCTAGAGACGGATGGAGTATAAAGAGACCGTGCATTTAGTGAAGCCAAGTTAAAAAGGACTGTGTGCAGCAACTAACCTGTGGAGCCGACATTGGGCTGAGTGGATTGCCCCAAACAGTAAAGAGACTCACAGTGCTGTCGAGGTACCGGACAGTAACTGTAAAATTCTGGATTATATTCATCTGGTTTTTCGGCCTGCTGAGGAGGACTTCTTTGTTGCGGATCCTGCGCTGGTTAAAGGAAAAGGACGAAATCGGGCCCCACCGTGCACTTCCACAAACTGTAAGAGGTCCACTTGGACCACTGGGATAAGGGGGGTACGCACCCGCTTGAAAGTTAGGGTCAGTTAGGGATAGTTTCTGGGACTGTTATTTCTTAGTGTCCGCACTGCGAATACGGACACAGCAAAGGTGAAAATTGTTGCAGTATTTGACTCGTGTTGTTCATACTGTTTTGAATATTTTGCTTGTCTTTTCCTCTGTAACTTCACTGTTAACCTGCTTTTATTAATTTATAGTAAATGCAATTTTCTTAATCTTGACTTCTGCGTACGCACTCTTTTCTGGTTGCGGAGTCAAACCACCTGCCTTGCTCTCGGTTCACAAATTGGCGTAGTCGGCAGGATCCGCCTACCAGAATGGACGGCGACGCACCCGTTAGGAGGGATGGTGCTGGAGGAAGAATGCCAGCAGGGGCTGTAATGAGTCAGTTAGCAAAGTTTGATGGCAATAATATGTCTGTGAGTGTGTGGGCAGAGCAGATACGAATGGTACAGCGCATGTACCAGACCGCACCAGAAGTACTAGTAGAGCTAGCCATATTGACGTTACAAGGAGATGCTAAGACTACAGTGATATTGCGGCCATTTGAACAAAGACAGACATTTGAGCAAGTTGTCCAGATTCTAGAAACTATTTATGGAGAAACCGCATTGCTGGGGTCCCTGCAGGCACGGTTCTTCCAGAGGGTACAAAAGGAGAATGAAAGTCTCCCTCAGTATGCAAATGCCCTACAAGAACTGCTCCGAGATATTCAAGGGAAGGAAAGAGGGGGCTCACCAGCCTTCTGTAACCCTGATCGGACACTCCGTGACCAGTTTGTTCTGGGGATCCGTGATGGCAGCTTGACTGTTGCTATGCAGGACTTTATACGACGTAAGACTGATGCTAAATTTCATGACGTACAGGTGGAGGCCATCTCACGTGCCAATAGTATGGTTCAGAAGCCTCAGACCGCAGTTGGAGTTACATTGTCGCAGGGGGCTAGCTCTGGCCCAGAAACAGTGGAAAAAGGGACAGTTAAAGAGATACTTACAGTAATGCAGAAATTGCAAGAGCAAATGGAACATGGGCTCAAACTGAAACCCAGTAAATGTCGGTTGTTCCAATCTGAAATTGATTACTTGGGTCATTGTGTATCAGGAGAAGGGGTGAGGCCGTCAAGGGACAAGATAGCGGCTGTTCAAGACTGGCCGACACCGACTACCCTGCGAGAGGTGAGGGCGTTCCTGGGAGTAGCCGGCTACTATCGACGGTTTATTAAGGACTTTGCTAGAGTAGCAGCGCCACTTAATGCTCTCCTACGAGGCACCGCCGGGGGTCCGAAGAACCGGTCCGTGAAATGGGGCCCTGAACAGGAACACGCCTTCCAGGCATTGAAGGATGCTCTTACAACGGCCCCAATCTTGGCGTATGCTGATTACCACTTGCCCTTCCAGCTATATACCGATGCAAGCCTGTATGGTCTCGGAGCGGTGCTCTCTCAGTTCCAGGATGGCCAAGAGCGTGTCATAGCGTATGCCAGCCGATCCTTGTGAGATTCTGAGAGAAACCCTGACAATTATAGTTCATTTAAGTTAGAACTGTTGGCACTGGTATGGGCCATGACTGAGAAATTCTCTGAGTATTTGACCGGAGCTGAAGTCTTAGTACTGACTGACAACAACCCATTGGCTCACCTGGAAAATGCCAAGCTCGGGGCTTTGGAGCAGAGGTGGATAGCCCGAATGTCTAAGTTCAATTACCGCATTAAGTATCGGTCCAAGACGGAGAACCAAAATGCCGATGGACTTTCTAGGGTAACTACCCAGGCCCCCAGCGGAGACGTGGATCATGAGTTGGAGCATGTGGAGATGCCTGACTTCAGCAGATTTTCACAAGCCTTGGTCACTGCTATGCAGTGTGCAGTGGAAGGGACCGAAACGGCTCCTTTCTTTGGCCCCTCACTACAGGAATGGGTGCAAATACAGCAGGCCCATGAGGGGCTGGCGAAAATGATCAAGTGTGTTGAGAAAGGCAAGAAGCCCTGTAAAGAGGAAAGAGAACGACTGACCCGTGAAATGCTATTAGTCCTGAGTCAGTGGGAAAAGTTAGAGATGAAAAATGGAGTGCTATGCCGAAAGGTATATCTGCCTTCTGAAATCGACATTTGTTACCAAATCGTAGTGCCTAGTGAACTGGCTCAATCATTGGCTCTTGAGGCTCATAATAAGAATGGACATTTTGGTCATGAGAAGACCTTTCGTTGGCTACAGCGACTGATTTACTGTCCAGCTCTCCGTCAAATGGTCGAAGAAGTATGTCATAGATGTCGAACTTGTGAGATCCATAAGGCAATAGAACAAAGAGCTCCCCTGCAAACCATAGTGACCCAGGAACCTTTGGAGATCGTCATGATAGACTACCTAATGGTGGGCCCATCCAACAGTGGGCAACAGTACTGCCTCATAATGGTGGACCACTTCACCAAATTTGCGGTGGTGACCGCCACCAAGGACCAGACCGCTGAGTCAGCAGCTCGAGCCCTATGCCAAGATTTCATCCGAGTGTACGGGTGTCCACAACGCATCCACTCTGACCAAGGGGCTTGCTTTGAGGGACATGTAATGAAAGAAGTTCAACGTATCTACGGGATAAAGAAGTCGCACACGACTCCATATCATCCCCAAGGAAACGGAGCCTGCGAACGATTTAATAGAACTCTGCTACAGATGGTGCGGACTTTGGAGGAGGACAAGAAGTTACAGTGGCCTCAGTTCTTGTCTGAGATGGTGTGGGCCTATAACAATCAGGTCCATTCTACAACGGGGTATTCTCCTTATACTCTCCTCTTTGGACGGTCTGGGCGAAGTGTCGGAGAGTTACAGTTAAATGATGTGGATGGGTTCCCTCCAAGAGATCCAGCCTCCTGGGTGCGAGCACACCGGTAGAGAGTTGAGACAGTTCATCGATTGGTGCGACAGCGTCTGCAAGAAAATTCTCATCCTGATAAGACCCCGGTGCACAGGGCACCATTGCAGCCAGGTGACCTGGTGCTGGTACGTGTCAAGAAGCCTCAAGGAAAATTGGAAAGCAGGTGGGAGGCTGTGCCATATCGTGTAGTTGCCCGCAAGTAAGCAAATGGGCCTGTGTACGAAGTTCAGAAGGAAGGAACTGATTGTGTCCGAGTACTTCACAGAAATATGTTGCGCCTGTGTCAATCTAAAGAAGCAAATTGTGATGGAACTGATAATGTCAACGAGCTCCCACAGTCCGAGACTGGTGGTGTGGAATGGGCTTACGATGATGAGGATGATTGTTGGCCAATCCCCGCTCCTGAGGATGTTCCACCTGTGACTATTGTGCCCCCAGCCTGTGCCCCCTCTGGTGCGGAGTCTGCTGGTCCTTCTCAGCCTATGGCTACAGTACCCCAGAGTATACCAGTGGTTCTCAGACGCACCACTAGACCAAATGCTGGCATTCCCCCTGTTCGGTATGCGCAGGACGAGTTTATTTGGCCTGCCATACAACGGTACATTACCACTCTACATATAAAAATACAGCCCTCTGGATATTCAGTCATTGGCAGGGACTGCCAATCTTAAAGTGGGGGGGAATATGTAAGAAACAGTCATGTAATGTCTCTAAGTTTCATTATCCTGGTAAACTGTGTCAAAATTTAATGTATAATGCTATTCCAGTAATACAGATAAATGTAAATGCCTGCAGTATTCGTTTGGTCAGTAGATGGCAGCATAGGACCAATTTGCATTGAAGTTTACCATAGAGAAAGTGTATTAATGTGATACTGGCTCTTTAAAGCAGCAGTTAAGTGTTGAAGTGACACGCCCCTTATGATGTCAGCCTGCCTCAGTGTGAGCAGGAAGAAAGAGGAAGAGAGACTGGAACTATAACGGCTGCCAGCTTGGCAAGAAAGAAAACAAGTTCTGTGCTGTGTAAGACGTGTGTGGAGATACTAAAGGACTTTCCTGTGCAGCCAAGCTGTGTGAACTTCAGTCTAGAGACGGATGGAGTATAAAGAGACCGTGCATTTAGTGAAGCCAAGTTAAAAAGGACTGTGTGCAGCAACTAACCTGTGGAGCCGACATTGGGCTGAGTGGATTGCCCCAAACAGTAAAGAGACTCACAGTGCTGTCGAGGTACCGGACAGTAACTGTAAAATTCTGGATTATATTCATCTGGTTTTCCGGCCTGCTGAGGAGGACTTCTTTGTTGCGGATCCTGCGCTGGTTAAAGGAAAAGGACGAAATCGGGCCCCACCGTGCACTTCCACAAACTGTAAGAGGTCCACTTGGACCACTGGGATAAGGGGGGTGCGCACCCGCTTGAAAGTTAGGGTCAGTTAGGGATATTTTCTGGGACTGTTATTTCTTAGTGTCCGCACTGCGAATACGGACACAGCAAAGGTGAAAATTGTTGCAGTATTTGACTCGTGTTGTTCATACTGTTTTGAATATTTTGCTTGTCTTTTCCTCTGTAACTTCACTGTTAACCTGCTTTTATTAATTTATAGTAAATGCAATTTTCTTAATCTTGACTTCTGCGTACGCACTCTTTTCTGGTTGCGGAGTCAAACCACCTGCCTTGCTCTCGGTTCACAAAAGCAGCATGAGTAGACCACACAGTGGCCCAATGACAAAGTCTGGAGGTGGCGGCAGCATCAGAAAGCCACAGAGTGGCAAGGTGACAGTGTGGAGGTGGGTAGCAAAACTAGTACTCGCTGAAGATGCTGGGTGAAAGAAGGAGCACTTGGCATCAGATGTTTGGCATCAGTCAGGTAACAGCATCAGAATAGTAGCTGAGGCAGGTAGCCAGAAGAAAACGGTCTCTTTTGTCAAAATGTTGGTGTGGCACCATGGATGATCTAGTCTGATGCATCAGGCATTGGTGTGTTGAAATCCTGGCTGATCCATGCCCGATTCATCTTGATGCAGTGTCCCACTATGTGCTATATGTGGGAACTTTAAACTCTTGCTAAATGTCATATTAAATGTATTGTGGTATCATGCTGTAGTTCCCTTTAACAGGCAGGCAGTATCATTTATCATTATTCGTTCCTAGGTGGTGCAGATATATAGCTGGGGGAAGGGTGTAAAGTTAGTGTGTCCGATGTTAATGAAGAGATGAGGAAGTTAATGGAGGGGGTGGAAATTTTTATTTCTACCAAAATAATTCACAAAAGATTTTACCGCATATAAGTGCAGAGCTTAACGCTGAATGCAAGTTTTGTTGCCAGCCAAATATTTCTAAAGAGATTTTAGCACATATCAGTGCAGCGCTTAATGCCCCATAAAAGTTTTTTTAACAACCCAAATATTTCAAAAGTGATTTTAGTGCATATCAGTGCAGCGCTTAACGCTGAATACAAGATTTTTTTCCACCCAAATATTTCTAAAGAGATTTTAGCGCATATCAGTGCAGCGCTTAATGCCGAATACAAGTTTTTTTAACAACCAAAATATTTCAAAAAAGATTTTAGCGCATATCAGTGCAGCGCTTAACGCAGAATACAAGATTTTTTCTGAAGTGAAGGGGACGTAGCGGAGGAAGTAGGTCCGCGCTGTAAGAGCGGACCTCGTGCGGTTTCTGTGCTGCAGAAAAGTCCCCATAGTGTCCAGTAAGCAATACCGTAGATAGATGCGAGCTGGTATGAATTTCGCATTTTTGTGCAGGGTTAGTGCATAGTGTATTCACTTGTATTGGTGCGCCGCTCTTATGGACGTCATAACGTAAGTGCGCAATGTGTGAAACGTAAATCCAAAATTTTAACACAACGTAATTCAGTCCATACAGCAAAAAGGACTTTCCCACATATACCTGCAGCGCTGAATGCTGAATATATCTAGATTTTTGTACAGCAATACGCCACTAAAGGCTTTACCTCATATAACTGCAAACGTGAAAGCTGAATATATTTTTGATTTTTCTACTAATATACGTCAATAAATGTTTTTCAAGATATAAGTGCAGCAGCGAATGGCAAATGTATATTTCTTTTTCTACTGCTATAAGCCAGTAAAGGCTTTACCAGATATAACTACAACAGTGAACTGAGAATATATTTTTCTTGTAGTACTGAAATACGCCCCTATATGCTTTCACCAGAAATAACTGCAGAAGTGACCTGAGAATATATATTACTTGCTGGACTTAAATTGGCCACTATACGCTTTCAACAGAAATAACTGCAGAAGTGAACTGAAAATGTATCTTTTTTTGTTGGACTGAAATAGGCTACTTTACGCTTTCACCAGCAGTGCATATGTATTTTACATTTTTTTATGAAATAAGCCTATACTCTTTCACCAGAAATGAATGCAACCGTGCAGTGCGTTTAAATGTTTTGTATATAACTGATATACCTCCCTATGCTCTTTCACAAGAAATGACTGCAAATGACTTTAGCGTAAATAACACCCCTGCTCTAATACATTTTTGGGCGGGGCAACTGGTGTATGAGACTCGTAGAAATTATTTGTTCCAATGGCGTTTGTCACTCTGTGTAGCTGAGGTAACGCAGCTAGACCGCAGACAAATGCTGCACTACCCAAATGCACTATATAGAAAGGATATTATTGCTATATAACACCCCTGCTTCAATCAGTTTTTTGGGGGGGCAACTGGTAAATCACACCAGTAGAAATTATTTGTTCCAATGTGTTTGTCACTCTGTGTAGATGCGGTAACACAGCAAAACCGCAAACAAATGCTGCACTACCTAAATACACTATACCTCATACAACAACGGAATTGCTGTATAATCGCATAGAAATAGTAGTTGTTGTCCATAACATGATGCACCTCTTGATTGTCACAGGTGTGGGAATATGATTGCAAAATGGTACGAGATAACAATAAGATTATAGATGAAAAAAATATCTTTGAAAGAAAAATCTGAAAATTTAGAAGGATTGTAAGGACTGTATGTTCTTCAGGTTGTGGCAGTCTCTCTACTTATAGTAGGGATAGAGGTCTTCTCTGAAGTGATGGTTATTGGGTTCATGTTAGATAAAATAGTAACATATGTATAGCATGGAGACCTCAGTGTTCATATTGGTACATTGGATCATACTTGGAAACACTAGTCATCATAGGAATCTTCTATGTAATAGTGTTTCCTGTACCCCCGCAGCCAATCAAATTATTGTAGTGATGAAATAATACCTTTCGTTTTCAATGGGTCTCCTTCTTGATTTAAGGAGTCTCTCTTAGTATGCTGACTCACTGTTTTGATGTGCATCTATTACATAGAAGATTCTTATGATGACTATATTGTTTTCTAATAGGATCTGACTAATCACTACAAAAATAGTGTTTCCAAGTATGATCCAATGTACCAATATGAACACTGAGGTCTCCATGCTATACATATGTTACTATTTTATCTAACATGAACCAATAACCATCACTTCAGAGAAGACCTCTACCCCTACTATAAGTAGAGAGACTGCCACAACCTGAAGAACATACAGTCCTTACAATCCTTCTAAATTTTCAGATTTTTCTTTCAAAGATATTTTTTTATCTATAATTCTATTGTTATCTCGTACCAAATTGCAATTATATTTCCACACCTGTGACAATCAAGAGGTGTCTCATGTTATGGACAACAACTACTATTTCTATGCGATTATACAGCAATTCCGTTGTTGTATGAGATTGTGATATTGTGTGATATTTTATCTACAGTGTATTATCTATTGGCGGTAGAGAAATCATCGAGGGTGGAAGTGGACTATTTGGAGAGTATATCATACACTCCACCTGGTCTATATTCACTACTCACCTTCTGATCCCACCCAAAAAATTCTGGAATTCTACACCATCTCCTCATATAAGAATTTTTAAGATTTTAACCCTTTTCTACCTTTCTAATAAAAACATTTTAATCTTTATCAACAAGGTCCAGATATAGTGTGTGCCATCTGTATCATTCCTTTCAATAGAAAGTATATTATTGGTATATAACACCCCTGCTTCAATCAGTTTTTTGGGGGGCAACTGGTAAATCACACCAATAGAAATGATTTGTTCCAATGGCGTTTGTCACTCTGTGTAGCTGCGATAACGCAGCAAAACCGCAAACAAATGCTGCACTACCTAAATGCACTATATAGAAAGTATATTATTGGTATATAACACCCCTGCCTCAATCAGTTTTTTGGGGGGCAACTGGTAAATCACACCAGTAGAAATTATTTGTTCCAATAGCATTTGGCACTCTGTGTGGCTGCAGTATTACAGAAGAACCGCACACAACTGCTGTACAATACAATTGCGCTATAATATACTTTCTATGTTAGAAAGTATATTATAAGTATATTACACCCCTCAGTAAGTCCCACATATCAATAGCACACCTATACCAGTCCTTAAAAGGAATTTTGTGGCCCTATTAGCTAGCGTTTTGTGTCCCTAACAGCCTGTCCCTGCTCCACACAGCAACATCTCCCTACACTGGCTAAAGACTGAATGTAAAATGGCGCCCAGATCAGGTTTATTTATAAGGTAGGGGGTATGTCCATGTGCTGAAATGTCTCAATTGGCTGTCCTCTACCACCTGATGGATGTGTCATGGGTCAAAGTTCTTCATAATGTAAAAGAATATGGCGGGCGCGAATATCGCCATATGTTCGCCCGTTCGGGGAACAGCGAACGAGCAAAGTTCGCCGTGAAACGACTGCCGGGCGAACCGTAAGGCCATCTCTAATGCTAATTAAGTGTAACTTTTGGGAGGATGATTAAACAGGGGTATATAATACTTCACATAAAGTTTTTATTTTTTATTCTGCAGCATGAGATACGAGTGCAGCAGTGTCATTATCATTTGTAGGCAATTACATAAACAGTGAATTTTGTGGGAATTTTGCATTGCCACTAGTGTTGAGCTAACTTCTGTTTACAAGTTCGGCATACAAGGTTCGGGTTATCTAAGAACTCAGTTATGGATTCCGCTTGTAAAGAAATCGATAACGGAATTCTTAGATAACCCGAACCTTGTACGCCGAACTTGTAAACAAAAGTTCACTTATCCCTAGTGCCCAGCCCAGCACACCAAGTGTTACTTTGAACATCAAAATGGTGGATTATTGAGCCTTCTCCTCACACATGCCCAGCCCACCGAGTGTTTGTCCCTCAAAATGGTGGATTATTAATCGCACATCATGTGTTTGAATATCAAAATGGTGAATTATTATTGATCCTTCTCCTCACACGTGCCCAGCACACCGAGCATTTGAACATCAAAATGGTGTATTATTAATCCCTGTATCATACAGGGATTAATAATCCACTATTTTGATGTTCGAAAACTTGGTGTATTGGGCTAGGCACCTGTGAAGAGAAGGATTCATAATAACCCACCATTTTGATATTCTAACACTTGGTGTGCGATTAATAATCCACCATTTTGATGGTCAAACACACTTGGTTTGCTGGGCAGTGGCACCTGTGAAAAAAAAAGGCAGAGCAGCAGTGGCAGAGAGACTGAGGCCAGCAGCAGCCATTTCAGTCAGATTAGAGCCAAAGCTGCAGAGTAGCTGTAATATGACTAAAATGGCTGCTGCTGGCCTCTGGGATTCTCTCTGCCACTGCTGCTCTGATTGAGTGCCCACTGCCCTGTCCTACTGCCCATCATTAACATAAAATAAAATTGACTATGGATGAAGGCTTGAGCTTTGGCTGCTGCTCACTCTGGCTGCTGCTGGAGCTGGAAGCAGGTCCTCCTTCTCCTTGCTTGCTGTGCTACTTCTTGCTGCCCCCACAGACCTAGCCTGTGGTCTGATGAATCTGGCTGCTGGGCTGGCACTGAGAAGACTGGGGGTGGGCATTAGGTCACAGCACACAGACCCACTTACAGATGGGGGCATGGGGCCGTGAGCGGGCACATCGGCGGCTGGCAGGGATAAGCACTGCAGCTTCGCCTTCTGTGCCGGAGGAGGAGGCGGAGCTGCAGTGAGTCACGTGCCACCTCTCGGTGCTCTGAGTCCTCTCCACTCTTCTGCCTTGTTCCAGCCTTCCACCATGGCGCTGACGGGGGCAGGACCCGGGCTGGCTGTTACTGTCTGTAGCAGCGCTTAAGTGAAGCGCTGCTGCTGCAGATTATTAATTCGCTATATTAGTTATGGTGGCACAAAATAGGGCATTTGGGTTGGCAAATCGGCATGGGCCCTTCAGTCACCCTGGGCCTGGGGCTGCCGACCCAAACGCCCCAATTATAATCCGCCACTGGTGGCCGGGCCCGTTTAGTCCTTATTTAAGGTACACTAACAGCTCAGCGTTACATTGATTTGGTCCTGGAACCAGTGGTTCGGCCATTTCTCCAGTGTCCCAGGAGCCGTTTTTCAACAGGATAGCACCAGGCCACATGTTGCTCAAGCTACTATGGGCAGCCTGCATGGCCTAATTGTGCTACCATAGCCTGCAGCGTATTCTGACTTCTCCATCGAGCACATCTAGACTGTCAATGGTCAGCAATTGGAAATGGAGCTGCCAGCAGTGGATCTTGATGATTTGCATGCCCAAGTGCATTTAGTGTGGTAGAGCATTCCTCAGACAACCATTTATAACCTGATTGATAGCACAGCAAGGTGTGTTACTGCATCTATTTCTGCTCATGGCACTTATACTCGATACTGAATAAATCGAGATGTTTTTGATTCCATTTTTTTATTATTTGCATATCATTATCATTTCTATCGATCCTGTGATTTTCATAATTCCACAATTTTTCCTTTGTGGTGGTGCAATTTCAGTTTAAAGAGTGTATCCTAACATTTGGTTAAAGTTAAATACTCCAAGTACCTACATACTTTACACCAGGAGCATTACCAGTGGGGCATATGCTGGGTGTAACTGGAGGGTGCCAATGCATCACTCTACCTTGTCCAGAGTATTGAGACCAAGGGCTAATAGAAATTTTACCCCAGGTTAAAGAAATATTAAATACTAGCTACTTTAAGTAAATAAGTGACATATAAGCCTCAGTGGTAACTTAAAGGGGTTGTCTCACTTCAGCAAATGGCATTTATCATGTAGAGAGAGTTAATACAAGGCACTTACTAATGTATTGTGATTGTCCATATTGCCTCCTTTGCTGGCTGGATTCATTTTCCATCACATTCTACACTGCTTGTATCCAGGGGTTATGGCAACCGCTGCAGCGCAGATACGAGATGGCTGGGAGAGAAGCTGCTGTGGATGCATGCCTATGTGCTCTCCCATGGCCTTGGTCACCAGAGGCTGGTGCTTTTTCCTATAGTGTGCAAGCACGACCACCGCTGATGGATTGTAGGGTGGTCATAACCCCTGTATACGAGCAGTGTATAATGTGATGGAAATATAAATGAAGCCAGCAAAGGAGGCAAAATCAACACTCACAATACATCAGTAAGTGCCTTGTAATAACTTTCTCTACACGATAAATGCCATTTGCTAAATTTGGTGACACGCAGAAACTAACTTAAAAATTCCCCTCATGACAAATCTCCCATTATGTTTTTTTGGGCCAGGTTACTGAGTGAAGTCCTTTGAATCTTCTCTCTGTAAAAGGTTTCCTCAGGTGCCCAATATTTCCACTGGCAAGCTTCCCGCTCCTGTATTATTCAGCTTCCGCAGCCTCCAGCACAAGGCTCACATCGAGCACTTTGATCTGGTTTTAGAAATTGATTTATATTTTGTGTGCATCTTCCCCCTCAGCATCAATCAGTTGCTCTACATGTATTATTGAAATAACCTGTAAAACACACATAATCACAACATCACAAACGCTTAATTTCACAGTTCACCTCTGGTTACTTTTTAAGGTTGCCTTGTAACTACTAGATAATTCACATCAGCAGTTGATGTATTTTATATTGTTTTTAGTTTATAGTTTAACTATAATTTTTATACAATTATGTGAGCAATCAGTGTAAAGAGAGTGCCCTATTGGAAACTTTCTGTGGCATCCTTGTACTAGCTAGATTAACATAGATTTCTTTGAGTTTGACCTGGCTTGTTAGACTGTGCTTCAGGGGCATCCCAGGGGGCATGCACAGTTCTGGAGGATGGCATTGCTGGTGCCGATCTGCATACATAGGAGAAGGGCAACAACGACTGATTGCTGTAGCAACTGCCTAAAGCACAGAACTGACCCAGCACTAAAGGTGCCCATGCACATTAGTCTAAAGGTAATGATTTCAACCAAAACAAATGTTCGTCGGTTGAAACCTGTCAACGAATGATTGTTTTAGCCAACCAATGACAGACCATTATCATGAGAGAAGTCGGCCGTGTTTAATATTTTCATCCGATTGTTGGACAAAAGATCTTTTGTTCAAAGAAAGACGGTTCATGAGCTAAAGTATTTTTTTGGAAACAATGTTCCCAGAAATGTCTTTCGTCCATCGCCCACTTTCATTGAACATGTATGGGCAATTTGAACAACTGGACTAAAATGTGTCGGGTGGCTGCCAAAGCAATCACTATATCTAGAAAAATCTGGAGGAGGATACAGAACTCCTAAGAAGTTCCATGCAGCTAAAGTGTTTAGGATATTCATGGCCAAGAGGCAAAGTTTCAGGTGATTCAAAGCCCTTCCTCAGGCAATAATAGAGGTGAACATGAGGAAGGCTGTATAATCACCTGGAACTTTGCTTTATTGTTGGCTGTGCAGACATGAAAGGGTTTGTCTCACCTCAGCAAATGGCATTTATCATGTAGACAAAGTTAAAGGGGTTATCCAAAGTTTAAAACATGCCCCCCAATGCCTGATATAGATTATAGCAAGGGAAGCAATATGGACAATCACAATACAGTAGTAAGAGCCTTGTATTAACTTTGTCTACATGATAAATGCCATTTGCAGAAGTGAAACAACCCCTATAAATGATTTATTATGTGATATGGTAGACCATCAATATCAGATCGGGATCTGCCTCCCTCTCCTCGTTGGTTTAGCACTCGTGCCAGAAATAGCCACAAGAAATACACAGATCTATATGTTTTGCAGTGGATGAAACTGGAAATTACAGTGCTACCCCTACGGAAGTAAATGGAAGCAGAACTGCAATTACTAAGGCTAGTTTCACATATGCGGTAAAAGATCTGGCAGGCTGTTCCAGGTCTGGCAGGATGCTCTCTGCATCTAGCATTGATGGATAGTACCAGAATGCCCACCAGCCCCATTAACTATAATTGGGTAGGGTGGAGATTCAGCTGCTACCCGGCAAATATGCTAGCATTTGGCTGAAAAAAATGCTGCATGCAGTTTTTTGTCTGCTCCGATTCCGGCATTCTTTGCAGAAACAGCTTGCTGGAAGGCTGTACCGTATATGTGAAAGAAGCCTAACTACGTGAACTACACAGTGACCGAAGCTGTGTAGCTCCAGTGCTGACTACCAACATTGGAGCTATTCCAGGACAGCTAAATGGTGGGTGCAGGGTGTCGGACCTCCATGGATCTGATATTGATGTCCTAGCCTGACGATAAGCCATTAATATCAACATTTTGGACAATCCATTTAAGTGCATGGAACTCCTAAGAGATCTGTCGTTTCTTCTGGATTTCTGCACTAATTTATCCTGACCTGACTAGAGGACCCTGAGACTTCTGTTGCTATGAGAATACCACTTTTTGCCATGCTTTTTCCTTGGTTCCAAAAATATTACAAATGGAATTACTTACAGCACTTACATAATTGCAAAATTGATGTGCAACATTAGGAAATGCTTAATTAGTATAGAAAAGTCATTTTCTTCATTATTCAAGGTAAAGAGACATGTCCAGTGCAGCCAAACGCCATGCAGCGGCACAGGAGGTCACAAGTAGATGTCCTTCTTAGGTTGGAAAAGGCTGGTCCCTTAAGATTCTGTTGATGGTGCTGGGGACTGACGCCACTCTACGTGTTTCTCTTGGAATTAGTTTCCAGCCACTAAGGCTTGGTTAGTCCTTCTAGAGAACTGCAGGCATTCATCGAAGATACACTATTGAAAACACGTTCTGATTTCAATGTGTCCTGCTTTACATGCTTCAAAAATAAGCTCTGACAAAACCACTCCACCATTAATAAAGAGGAGCTCTACCAGCAGGATCCATCCCGTGTGCTTTACTCCTGGAGCTCAGCTGTTTCACTGATCAGTGTCAAACCAGCAAGTGACATTTACAAACCTTATGTCCGTACAAACCCAAACTCCAAGCATTTCTGACTGTATTTTATTGCTTCTGTAGTTAACTGTCTTGTGTTCTTTGGCTAAAAAAGTGCAATATTATACTGTATCTCTCAAGGTTGCACTCACATGACTGTGTCTGTTTTGCGGACCACAAACCATGGATTCACAAAACACAGGCACCGGCCATTTGCAAGCTGCATCGCGGTGCAGACCCATTGACTTCATAGGGTTCATGATCCACAAGATGTGGCCAAAGATAGGATATGTCTTATCTTTTAGCAGCATGGAGGCACGGACCCAGAAGTACATGGAAGCCCTTTAGCTGCATCTTGTGGATCACATACCCATTGAAGTCAATGGGTTGCACCACTATACGGGGTGCACATGCCCAGATCTGCTCTTTGTAGTCCTCAAAAGGGACTCAGACGTGTAGAAGATCTCTCACCACTTCTGATTTATCTACTGTAATAACCTCCTGAAATAACACTTCTGGAGAACACTTTCTCCCTTTTGTGCATTGTGGAGTTCCTCTCTTATTCCTCTGGGGATGTATTTAACAAAATGACTGACTCTGTCGGTAGTGATTGGACAGAGTGGGTAGACACAAAGCCCTCTGAATTGTGGAATGTTAAAGGGTGTATTCCAGCACAATTAAAACAATACTTAACAGCCTGCCAAAGGTCAAGAAAATAAGGGATCTTATACCAACCTTGCCGTTGTTGGACTGTGGTGCCTAGGGCCCACCATTAAAATTAATTCTGAGGGCCCACTGTACTGCTACATGCAAATATTATCTGCTAACACAAATACATTACAAGATTACTGATTATAGGAGTCCCTGCGGTTACTTTGACAGGGCAGATCCCTGGGGAAAGAAGAGCTGGGAAAATATAAGGTGGAATCTGATTGGTTGCTATGGGCAACTAAGCAAGTTCTACTTTACACCAGTTTGATAAATCTCCCCCATTGTCTCGCATACCTCTGTACCTAGAAGTCATCTCAGCCAAAGAGAAGGGGCTCATGCAACGTGCCGGTCCGCAGAGGATAACACGTGAGATTCACGGTGGGCCAAAGGGTACAATAGTTCATGTACTCACGGTTAGCAGACGCCTCCCTGGGCCAGCAGTGCAGTGAAGGGGAGAACAGCACCAGATTCTCCGGGGCACACTCAGTTACAGCGGACACCGGCCAGGTGGTGATTGGAGTGCCCTTGATGGTGATTGGGTTTTCTGGGTGCTTGTGCGGCTGGGCCCCTGACTTATGTATTGTCGGGACGCCAGCACCATGGTGGTGCAAAATGATGAGAGTAATAGTGGTATGGAGATAGAAGAATGAGGCAAGGTTTGAATCCAACTCAGAACTTTACTGTAACCAGGATTTTGACAACAGTTTTACATTCAGTTAATAAACAGTCTTTTGTGAACATGTAGGTTGAATGTGATAAATCCCAGTCACAGGCTGTATATGTGGCTATCTCTCAGGCTACCGTAGGAAGTTATGTACTCACTGGTATTCAGCTCTTTGCCTTGCTTCAGCCTCAGTAAAGGTAGTTCAAGTCCTTGTCTTCTACACACAAGTGATGTAACAGATGGCCTATCTGTCCTTGAAGTAACGGTGAGGCTGCCGGAAGCTAATAAACCTTCAACTTATTACAAAGGCCCCTAAAGCCTAGAATAATAGCTATTGTCCCTCCTTTGTCTTTCCACAATAAACTTAGTAAAATCCACTTGACACTCTGGAAGAGTAGACGGTAGAATAAGACTTCACCAGGAAAATAGGCAGACTATTTTCCTGGCTTGAAACTGAGACCATGAATTGGCTCCTCTGGGCCGTGGAGCCTAAGAGAAAGCTGAGAGGAGAGGGGTCGTCTCCTTCCCCCTTGCCCCTCACTCCATCTCCTCCTGCTTTCACACTCTAACTCCAACTCCCTACATTTCACCAACTTACTAACTAGGCCTGAACTGTGGTATATCTACAAACCGGATTCCAAAAAAGTTGGGACACTAAACATATTGTCTATAAAAACTGAATGCAATGATGTGGAGATGGCAAATGTCAATATTTTATTTGTAATAGAACGTAGATGACAGATCAAACGTTTAATCCAAGTAAATGACTAAAATAATAGACGGTGGAGGTGCAGTAGACATCGCATATCTAGATTTTAGTAAGGCTTTAGACACTGTCCCACATAGAAGACTTATCAATAAACTGCAGTCATTGAGCATGGACTCCCATATTGTTGAGTGGATTAGGCAGTGGCTGAGTGACAGACAACAGAGGGTTGTAGTCAATGGAGAACATTCAAAACAAGGTCATGTTACCAGTGGGGTTCCACAGGGATCTGTACTGGGACCAATTTTGTTTAATATCTTCATAAGTGATATTGCAAAAGGCCTCGATGGTGAGGTTTGTCTTTTTGCTGATGACACAAAGATATGTAACAGGGTTGATGTTCCTGGAGGGAAACGCCAAATGGAAAAGGATTTAGGAAAACTAGAAGAATGGTCAGAACTCTGGCAACTGAAATTTAATGTGGATAAGTGCAAGATAATGCACCTGGGGCGTAAAAACCCAAGGGCAGAACATAGAATATTTGACACAGTCCTGACCTCAGTATCTGAGGAAAGGGATTTAGGAGTAATTATTTCAGAAGACTTAAAGGTGGGAAGACAATGTAATAGAGCAGCACGAAATGCCAGCAGAATGCTAGGATGTATAGGGAGAGGTATAAGCAGTAGAAAGAGTGAAGTGCTTATGCCGCTGTACAGAACACTGGTGAGACCTCACTTGGAGTATTGTGCGCAGTACTGGAGGCCATATCTCCAGAAGGATATAGATACTCTAGAGAGAGTTCAGAGAAGAGCTACTAAACTAGTACATTGATTACAGGATAAAACTTACCAGGAAAGGTTAAAAGACCTTAATATGTATAGCTTGGAAGAAAGAAGAGACAGAGGGGATATGATAGAAACTTTTAAATACATAAAGGGAATCAACTCGGTAACGGAGGAGAGCATATTTAAAAGAAGAAAAACTGCTACAAGAGGACACAGTTTTAAATTAGAGGGGCAAAGGTTTAAAAGTAATATAAGGAAGTATTACTTTACTGAGAGAGTAGTGGATGCATGGAATAGCCTTCCTGCAGAAGTGGTAGCTGCAAATACAGTGAAGGAGTTTAAGCATGCATGGGATAGGCATAAGGCTATCCTTCATATAAGATAGGGCCAGGGACTATTCATAGGATTCAGATATATTGGGCAGACTAGATGGGCCAAATGGCTCTTATCTGCCGACACATTCTATGTTTCTATGTTAATGTATCATTTTAAAGGAAAAATGCGTTGATTCAAATTTTCACGGTGTCAACAAATCCCCAAAAAGTTGGGACAAGTAGCAATAAGAGGCTGGAAAAAGTAAATTTGAGCATAACGAAGAACTGGAAGACCAATTAACACTAATTAGGTCAATTGGCAACATGATTAGGTATAAAAAGAGCTTCTCAGAGTGGCACTGTCTCTCAGAAGCCAAGATGGGTAGAGGATCACCAATTCCCACAATGTTGCGCAGAAAGATAGTGGAGCAATATCAGAAAGGTGTTACCCAGCGAAAAATTGCAAAGACTTTGCATCTATCATCATCAACTGTGCATAACATCATCCGAAGATTCATAGAATCTGGAACAATCTCTGTGCGTAAGGGTCAAGGCCGTAAAACCATACTGGATGCCCGTGATCTCCGGGCCCTTAAACGACACTGCACCACAAACAGGAATGCTACTGTAAAGGAAATCACACAATGGGCTCAGGAATACTTCCAGAAACCATTGTCAGTGAACAGAATCCACTGTGCCATCCGCCGTTGCCAGCTGAAACTCTACAGTGCAAAGAAGAAGCCATTTCTAAGCAAGATCCACAAGCTCAGGCGTTTTCACTGGGCCAGGGATCATTTAAAATGGAGTGTGGCAAAATGTTCTGTGGTCAGATGAGTCACGATTCGAAGTTCTTTTTGGAAATCTGGGACGCCATGTCATCCGGACCAAAGAGGACAAGGACAACCCAAGTTGTTATCAACGCTCAGTTCAGAAGCCTGCATCTCTGATGGTATGGGGTTGCATGAGTGCATGTGGCATGGGCAGCTTGCATGTCTGGAAAGGCACCATCAATGCAAAAAAATATATTCAGGTTCTAGAACAACATATGCTCCCATCCAGACGTCATCTCTTTCAGGGAAGACCCTGCATTTTTCAACAAGATAATGCCAGACCACATTCTGCATCAATCACAACATCATGGCTGCGTAGGAGAAGGATCCGGGTACTGAAATGGCCAGTCTGCAGTCCAGATCTTTCACCTATAGAGAACATTTGGCGCATCCTAAAGAGGAAGGTGCAACAAAGAAGGCCCAAGACAATTGAACAGTTAGAGGCCTGTATTAGACAAGAATGGGAGAGCATTCCTATTTCTAAACTTGAGAAACTGGTCTCCTCGGTCCCCAGACGTCTGTTGAGTGTTGTAAGAAGAAGGGGAGATGCCACACAGTGGTGAAAATGGCCTTGTCCCAACTTTTTGGGGATTTGTTGACACCATGAAATTCTGATTCAACATATTTTTCCCTTAAAATGGTACATTTTCACAGTTTAAACTTTTGTTCCGTGATTTATGTTCTATTCTGAATAAAAAATTAGAAGTTGGCACCTACACATCATTGCATTCAGTTTTTATTCACGATTTGTATAGTGTCCTAACTTTTTTGGAATCCGGTTTGTACTTTGGTGCTATCCCCATCTATTGGTGGAATATGTGTAATGCACCTGACAGCCTGGTAACAGGGATTCTACATAAAAATGAAATACAGCATGGTACAACATATGACATAACAAGCTTTTGCAGTTCCCACGTACACTAGTGGGATGCTGCACTCACATATTTATATTATATAGGGAATATGAATGTCTGTCAGGAGAGCTGACAGTACTTGTTTAATCGTATTGATCTATAAGTTAATTGTAATAAATATTTGGCACCAGTGGTTCACATTTTCTCAGTATGAACACAATCTGCTCTGTCATATTGCTGTAATTACAGAGTGTATATAATACTGAGCTGCATTAACCATTCTAGCCTGTGAGAGCTTAGATATAAGGCAGTAAAGCCTCAATACTTACAACTGTTTTAAGATTATAGAACTGACTCACACAGTTCTTTCAGGAAGGGTCAGGAGAGAATCAGATTTCATTTTA